>NC_056749.1:246366199-246486199 GCF_019279795.1 Protopterus annectens
GATACTTTGTACCATGGATGTCCACAGACAATTCTGGTACTATGCACAAAGATGTTAGGGCTGATAAAAATATTCACTTGTCCAAATAGGATAACTTTCCCTGCAACAGTGAGGCAACACATCCAAAGAAACGTATAAGGCAGTTATGTAGTCCAATCTCGCCTACATTCTTACTCACGGGTTCGGAGCCGAATATTGGCTCAGACTCGGCCAACTTTTATTTTCTAGCACGAAGTCTCTAATTGGCTGGGCTAAACAGGTATCCCATGTTGCACTGCTCCATAGCCCCAGATCTCGTTTGCCGCTCGTGTAGCTAGGACGTGGTCACGCTTGGCTGTGGCTAAGTACCTCAAAATCTTTATTTTTCTCTTTAGAAAATAGTTGTGATTCAAACAAAAGGTATTTTAATAGCTATTTCTTCTTGTTTAGCATCTATTTTTGGTTGACGTGTTATCTGTGTGTGAGTGGTATCCCTAACTGTTCTGGTGGGCTAGGCCCATTTAAGTTAGAGGACCTAGTCCTCCTTTTTGTGCAGAGTTTTACATTCTACTTTGGCTTCCCAGTGTGTCCTTTTCTCTGGTCGAGTTGTGTGTTTTAGTTTCTAGAACCGTTTTACTTAGAGGTTCTTGGGTTTTTGTGTGTAGCTATAGTTTCCTGCCTTTGCTGTTTCCCGGCTAGGTCTCCCTTTTGACTTGGTGTTGAATATCTTTTTTGAGATGTCTGAGGATCAAAAGGAACATAAACCTTCGGGTTTTAAGAAATGTTCCAAATGTAGCTACAAGATGTCTATTACGGACGGACATTCCATGTGTGTGTATTGCCTAGGAGCAATTCACTTGCAAGAATCCTGTAGTTTTTGCCACGCTTTCAGTCCGAGGGTGCTACAGGAAAGAAAAAATAAACTTATATTGAAGGGACTCCTAAAACCTTAGTTTGAGGAGTCTTTAGACTCGACTTCGAGTACTCAGTCTAAGTCTAAGGCTTTGAAGGCTAAGAAAAGATCTCTGGCTTGGTCTGTCTCCTCGGAGCCTCCGGAGAAAACTTCTAAACTGGACTGTACCTCCTCGGTTCCTCTGTCCTCGGGGCCACAGGAGGTATCTGTTGTGCTGGAGTCGACCTCGGCTCCAATATTATTGGAACCCATTCGGAGCCGGTCTTCCAGCGTTATGCATGGCTCTCCTGATAGGAGATCCCACTCCCCCTGTTTGTCCTCCATGTCCTCCAGGCTGTCCGATTTGGATGTTGATAGGGTGGTTCAGAGGCTCCTGCAGTCGCCGGTGTTGGCAAAATTATTCTTGGCTCCGACCCAGTCTGCTCCAGAGCCCGTCCCGATGCTTGTGTAGATGGTTCCTCCTCCGAGCACTTCCTTGTCTTTGGAGCTGGAGTGCTCCGCTCAGTGTGATGTTCTTGTGCCGGCTCCAATACCCCTCAAGAGTTTATCGGTGCCGACATCGGCTCCAACCCTGTTGGTTCCGTCCACAGGTTTCGGTACTCGGGTTTCCTCTGTCGGGCCCGAGGGAGATACTTCGGGACATCTGTCGGTTCCGAGCCTCCCCCTCGGTGCATCGGCTCGGGGAACCCTGACCCCGGTTGTGACCTCGGAGACCGGTCGGTCCTCGGATTCGGGGGGACCCGCCTTAGAGGCCATGAGGACCGCACTGGCCAGATCTTCAGTTACATCACCCGGATCGGTCATTCCGTCCCCTTCCACCCAGGCTAGAGCCTCTGATGCCCCCCTATCCGTGGATGGCGGAGCCCAAAAGTCTGGGGATACCCCCATGAGCGGTCCCCAACATTCTGAGGGTCCCTCAGAGTCCGTGCCTGAGGAGCCCCCCAGAAAGAAGTTGTGCAAGAGGAAGCACATAGACTTCCGGGACGAGTCTCTCATTTCTGATACCGACCTTGAGGAGTCAGAGGGGTCCCCCAAGTCGTCCTCTGAGGATGTCTGTTTCTTTGACATCCTGGAGATATTGAGACAGAGAGGCGACTGGCTGTTCAAAACCCCCTCTGAGGAGGAGTCGGTATTCCTCAAGGCCTGTGGAGCTCAACCCTCTGCCTCCTGGGTGTCTCCACCCTTCGACGAGCTCCTGGATTTAATTTGTCGAAGGGTGTGGGAGAATCCTGATTCGGTGGAACCTGTGCCCAGAAGGCCCAATAAGTTTCTTTCTGCCCCCCCCCCGGGGAAAGAGTTCCTGTCCAAAGGGGTTTCTGTAGATGCCATGGTGGTGGCGGCAGCCACACAGCAGGAAGTAGCAGAGTCTTCTTCTTCCATCCATCCTCCTAACAAGGAGTCCAGGAGCATGGACCACTACTGGAAGCGTACCCTCTCATCAGCAACCTTCACCCTGCAGTTGCTGAACTATCTTTGTCATTTTACTCGGCTCCAGAGAGATCTCCTCAAGGAGTTAGGAGATACTCTAATGGGTAATGTACCTGAGGCGTTGGCACACACGGTTAACGCCCAGGTGTCTACCCTCAATTTGATTGTCAACTCGTCTATGAGGCTCATTTCGTATGCAGCCGAGGGGGCGAGTAGGGCAGCTAGTTTGGGAGTAGCCCTCAGGAGGCCAGCCTGGATGCGCTTGTATCATTTCGCGGAGGCCTTCAAGTCTTCCTTTACTGACACCCCCTTTGATGGGTCCTCACTTTTTTAGGACCAAAGTGAAAGACACCCTCACCAGATGGGAGCAAGAGGGAAAGATCCTGTCTGCAGTAGGGGTCCATTTTTCCCTTCCCTCTAGGCCTTTACCCCAAGGCTCAGAGAGGAGGGAAGATGTGGTTCAAGAAATCACAGAAGTTTTTACCTGCCACACAAGCTGAGTCCCCCTCCAGAGGCAGAGGAGGGGAGGTTATTCTGGAAGACGCCGCCCTAGAGGCAGAGGAGGCCCCCGCAACTCAGGAGACTGTGATTCCTTTTGCGGTTCCTCTTACCATCATTCCTGATGTGTTGCCCAACTGTGCTATTCTGGAGCCAGTCGGAGGCTGTATTTCATTGTACCTGGAAGTCTGGGCAAGCATCACCCAGGATCGATGGGTACTCCAAATAGTTTCCGGAGGTTATACCATTTCCTTTTTGTCAGACCCCCCTCCAGTCGGGAGGGTCCCAGACGTTCCACCCAGTCAAAGGGATCACGCAGCATTAGAAGTCTTAAAGCTGCTAAACAAAGGAGTCATCCAACCTGTCCCCTCAGACCAAATTGGATTAGGGACTTACTCAAGACTCTTTGGTGCCGAAAAAAACAGGGGACCTGAGACCCATTCTAGATCTCAGTCGGTTAAACCACTACATTCTGAAGTCCAAGTTCCGAATGGTCACCCTTCAGTCCATTTTCCCATTGGTGGGAAAAGAAGTGTGGATGTGCTCTATCAACTTCAAGGATGTTTACTACCATATCAAAATGGCAGGGAGCCAGTCATTTCCAGTTTCGTGCCCTGCCCTTTGGTCTCACCACAACCCCCAGGGTGTTCACCAAGTGCTTGGCGGTGGTGACAGCTCACTTGAGACGTCAAGGATTCCAAGTGTTTCCATACCTGGACGACTGGCTCCTTACCGCCCCCACCAGGCATCTTCTCATCCGGGCCAGGGACGCTACCATTTCCCTCTGTCAACAACTAGGAATTACCTTGAACTGGGAAAAATCTGCCTTGCTGCGATCACAGCATGTCACATTTATAGGCGCAGAGCTAGACACCGTCCAAATGCGAGCCTTTCTGCCCCAAGAAAGGATCGGAGTATTGCAGAGTCAGGTTCATGCTTTATTACCCCTCTAGAAAGTACAAGCGAGATGGGTGCTTCAGCTTCTGGGATCCATGGCAGCTACCATTATGTTAGTGCCTCTAGCGAGATTACACATGAGGCTTCTTCAGTGGCTTCTCTTTGCCCAATGGTCCTTTCAGAAACTCCCCCTTTCCCACCAGATCCTACTCACGGACCGATGCAAGCAGGATCTCCATTGGTGGCTATGCCCCACCAATCTGGACTAGGGAAAACCGTTTGTCCCCTCGTCACCCGTCGCCACGGTGACCACGGACGCCTCCCAGATGGGGTGGGGGGGCATTATCTTGGCAGGACAGTCCAAGGCATGTGGCAAGATCACAAGGTACAGCTGCATATCAGTGTTTTAGAGATGAGAGCGGTGTTATTGGCGTTGCGGGCACTTCAGAGCTCTCTTCCTCTGGGAACGATTGCAATTCACTCGGACATGTCCGTTGTGTGGTACTTAAACAAGCAAGGAGGAACCAGATCTTACCCCCTGTGCAGATAGGCCATGCGAGTGTGGCAGTGGGCAGTGTCTTCCCAACGGTTTCTAGTGGCAACGCACATTCCGGGGAAGGCCAATGTGATAGCAGACAGGCTGAGCAGAGCTATCCTGATGCCTTACGAGTGGTCCCTGAACCTTCTGGTTGCAAAACAGATTTTCAACAGGTGCGGTCAACCTTGCTGCGATCTTTTTGACAGTCCCCTCAATGCCAAATGCAGCAGCTACTTCACCCTGATCCCCCCACAGGGGGAGTCACCCAGGGACGCTCTAGTCCACGATTGGCCCCCCGGTCTGCTCTCTGCTTTCCCCTCCGTTTTCAAGAGTGATTCAGAAAGCCATATCCTTGGGAAGCAAGATGATTCTAATTGCCCCACACTGGCCTCGCCAAGTCTGGTTATCTTTTCTTCATCAATTCGCGGTGGACAGTCCTTGGACTCTGGACCCAGTACCAGACCTACTGACGCACATGTCGGTGCAATTCCATCCCTCCCTGTGGACCCTCAGGTTGACAGCCTGGCTACTCCACTTCCATCATTAGTCAGACTTCATTGTTTTTCGCCTGAGGTGGTGCACATTTTATCCTCTTCTCATAAGTCTTCCACCAGGAAATGGAAGAGATTTTCTATTTGGGCTCAGGCCCAAGGACTTGACCCTTACACAGCCCCAATTCCTGCTGTTTTGGATTTTCTGCTCTTTCAACAGGGTTCCGCGCGTGCTACCATTAAAGTGCAGCTAGCTGCTATTTCCAATTTTCATACCTCCTACAAGCCTTCCCTTATGGCACATAAACTCTTTAAGGCCTTTCTGAAGGGCACCTTGTTACTCCGGCCTCCTGTGTCAGAACCTATCATGCCCTGGGATCTAAACTTTTGTTTTGCAAGCCCCGACTTCCCCACCTTTCGAACCGGCTGCCTCATGTGACTTAAAGTTCCTGTCTTGGAAGACTGCTTTCTTGATGGCCATCACATCAGCTAGACGGGTGTCAGAGATTCAAGCTTTGTCCATCAAACCCCCGTATTTAATCTTCCATAAGGACAGGGTTTCTCTTGGACCTAATCCGTCCTTTCTTCCTAAAGTTACATTTACTGTTAATCTCAACCAGTCTATTGAGCTGCCAGTTTTCTTCCCTCAGTTCTCGAACAAAGCAGAGTTTAGATTTCATCAATTGGACGTGCACAGGCAATTACGATTCTAATTACATAGGAAGGACAAAACAACTACAGAAAGCTGACCAATTGTTTGTGTCTTTTTCAGAAAGTAGAGCGGGATCCCCCATTTCCAAGGTTACAATCTCCAGATGGATTTCAAGCTGTACTTCCTTTATTTACTCCTCTGCGGGCAAAGATCTACCATTCTCAGTCAAGGCTCACTCTACCAGGGCTGTTTCTGTGTCAACAGCTTACCATGCCAGACTTTCTTTGGATGATATTTGTGCTGCAGCCATGTGGGCTTCCCCACACACCTTTATTACTCATTACAAACTGGACGTGGCTTCTAGGGGCCGGGCTTCCTTTGGTTCCACAGTCCTCAGGAGTATCTTCCTTTGAGCCTCCCAGGATAGAGGTGCTAGGAACGCTGTCCCGTGAGTAAGAATGTAGACGAGATTGGACTACATAACATCAAGAAGTTATGTACTCACCATAACATTCGATGTATGTAGTCCATCTCGTCTCACATTCTTACGTACCCTCCCACCTGCCCCCTTCCTGGAGGATTTGGAGGCTGAAATTGGCGTTGAGTACCCTTCAATAGCAGTTGTTTTTTTCTTATTCCCCTTGATAGTGTTCTACTGTAGTGGGTTGTTGTTATGCATGAGGTGCGATTGTGGTTTTGCAGCAAACTAGATCTGGGGCTATGGAGCAGTGCAACATGGGATACCTGTTTAGCCCAGCCAATTAAAGACTTCGTGCTAGAAAATAAAAGTTGGCCGAGTCGCAGCCAATATTCGGCTCCGAACCCGTGAGTAAGAATGTGAGGCAAGATGGACTACATACATCGAACGTTATGGTGAGTACATAACTTCTTGTTTTTTGGCGATCAGCCCTAACATCTTTGTGTACAGTTATTGATTTGGGTTATTGGTGAAAAAAAAGTAGCATTTTTTTCCACGTTGAGTGGTTCTGAATTCCAGTACTATCATGACAGAACTAAATCTTTCAGATTTTCGGATCAATTGTTCATTTCTTATGAGGATAAGAAGGGACAACCTGTGTCAAAACAGACCATTTCTAGATGGTTCTGTCAGGCTGTTACCTTTTGTTATACTCACCACATCAAAGCTGTTCTAGACTGGGTGAAGGCCCACTCTACCAGGGCTTTGGATTCACCTATGTTTTTTTTAAGGTTTGGATTATAGAAATATTCTAGAAGCAGCAACTTGGTCCTCTCTACATATATTTACAAGGCATTAGAGGCTTGCTTCCTTCTCTATGTCTAGATCAGGCCTTGTTAAGGCTGTTCTCCAGGGGGTCCTGGACTCCTCCCCTTCCACCTCCCAAATATAATAAGCTGGGGAAATCTACCCATATGGCTTTGCAGCAGTGATCAGTGTGATGAACATAGTAAGAACCAACAAAAGGCTGTCAAATAAACTGGTAAATCATAATGGAAATCCAGGAGCAGAATGAACTGAAATCTTGTTTTATTGTCTTACAATATGAAGCGCTTTCATTTTGGTACATGGACTTCTTCAGAATAAATCAAATCATAAACAGGTGTGCTTATATAACAATGAAACCCTCCCATGAGGTGAATCACCTGTTATTGGTTGAGAAAATACTACCATAATTAACTGTACCGTAGTTAACCTAAAAACAAGACTTTAAAACATCTTTAAAAAGACACACACAAAAAACTTACTAAATACCAAAAGGCTTACATATAATTAATAATAAAATAATACAAGCTACCAACAAAACTATTTTTGGTGTAATGTATTAAAAATGTATGGAAGTGCCATTAAAAAATGACTTTCTGTAAAAATAATTGCATATATACATAAAGCTTCAAAGGCTACATTGTATCTAAATTGTTTATTATTTATTTATTTTACATTTGTTGACCGGGAGTGTCTGATTTAGCTAAAGCCCTTTTTCAGCAGAGGCCCAGGGAGAAAAGCTCCAAGTGATATAAACAATTTACAATTCGAATGTAGTTTAAGAAAACATGCAGTAGTATATAATGCTAGAAAGACAAAGGTCAAAGGGTAAAATACAGCAGTACTGTGTTACAGTTTTAAGATATAAATGTATAAGAAGTCTCATGATAAATTAGACTATTAATTATGTAATACATGAACTGTACTGTACCACTATCTTAGAAGGAATTTACAGATAAAGGCATGGGAAAGAAAGTGAAGAGATAGGTGAAAAAAAAGGAGAGGTAAATTAAAAATGATAGAGTATGATTATGAGAGGGACAAGTAAAGATAGAAGCGAAAGATGGTTAGTTTGTATGACAGATGTATTCAGGGTGGTTGGGAACAGTGGCAGGTCCTGTGTCTTTTAAAGTACTCTTTTGTGGCTGATTTAAATTGTTTAGGATGTGTAAGAGATCTAACTTCAAGTGGGAGTTTGTTCCAAACTATAGAGGGGTTGTTGCTATATACGTTGCACCCAGATTTGGACTTGGGTTTATAGATAAGTAATAGATCTTGGGTCGAGCTCCTGAGGTGCCTTGTAGGGGACTAGTGGGAGATGAGAGTGCTTAGAGCTGGACAGTAGGCTGACTGGTAAAGAATGGAGTGAATTGTGTGGAGCTGGGAGAGAAGAAGCAGGTGAGGTAGTTCGAGCCAATTTAAGAGTTTTAGGGGGAGAGTGGTGGGATTTATAGGTTTGGTGGGCTGCAAGTCTCGCTATCTTGTGATAGGTTGATTCAAGGTTTGCAAGTAGAGTACAGTTAAGATTTGTAAATACTTGGGAGCAATATGTTAGGCAAGGTAGAAGATAGGCATGTGTGAGAGTGATCCTAGCTTCAGCAGTGAGAAATTTATTTCTATACAGAAGTCCTAGTTTCTGATTTTTTTTCTGATATAATTATTTATGTGAAGGTCGAGCTTTAGCTGATTATCAATGGTGACTCCACTTCAATAGGGGTATTGTTAAGGGACATTATGGAGAAGGAAAATTTGATGTGATTAATTGTTTTGGGGAGAAAGAGTAACGGTTTTGTTTTTTTTAGGTTGAGGATGAGCTGATTATTAGAGAGCCATGTCTTGACTGCATTGAAGGATGATTGGGTGACTGTTAGAAGTTCAGAGGGAGAGTTGGCAATGGTGATGGTAGAGTCGTCAGCGTATTGGACTATGTAAGACTGTGGGCAAGAAGAATAGAGTAAGTTGGTGAAAATATTAAAAAATAGTGGAATGGATCCTTGGGGGGGGGGGCACCCATTTTTACTGGAAGGGGGTAGATAGAACAGAGTGCCATCTCACTGATTGAAGTCTGTCAGTGACATAGCTGGAGAACCATGCAACTGTATCCAGGGAGAAGTTGAGGTCAGACAGTTTGTGCAGAAGCAGAGAGTGAGAAACTGTGTTGGAGGCCTTTGAGAGATGAAGGAGTAGGCAAGAGATAAGTTTGTGATCATCTCTAGCTAAAGAAATAGTGTTGAGGAAGGATAGTAGAGCTGTAGAGGTACTATGTTTAGGTCGGAAACCATGCTGTGTATGAATGAGCAATTGTTCCTGTGTGAGATATTGCATAACTTCTTTATGTATACATTTTTCCAAGACTTGAGATAAAGGGGAAAGGATGGCAATAGGTCTAAAATTGAAGATTTCAGAGGAGTTACCTCCTTTGTGTATGGGTAATGTATAGAATTGTTTCCAGACTGATGGAACTTTGGATATGGAGCAATTGGTTATGATAGATACAAGCAGAGCAAGAGAGTGTGCTGCTAACTGGTGAAAATATGAAGGGCTGTTGTCAGCAGATACAGAGCATGGTTTTAACTTAAGAGAGTAGGGTTTTTATGTAGGTAGTGGGAACTGGGTTAAGGGAGAAAGTGTTTGTTGAGTTAGTAGATGGAGAAGGTTTAGAGCAGTCACGTTGGTGTTTAAGGAGTTGGGGTTTGGGTTGAATAGTTTGGATATTGATTCTATAAAATAGGTATAAGATGTTGGCTGTTTCTGCAGGTGATTTGTCTGGACATGTATTGGGTGGGGTAGGGTTGCCAGGGTGTAGTATTTGGTTTATAGCATTCCAGAACTTTTTAGGATGAGATTTTAGAGTTGTGGGGAGATTGTTGTAGAAATCTTTATCTTTATTGATGAGTTTTTTTGCCTGATTTCTAAGTTCTTTATACCTTTGCAAGTTGGTAGGGAGTTTAGATTGTACCCATGTTTTCCATGCCCTATTTCTGGCTTTGATAAGGGTGCGAGTTATATTGGATAGCAAAGGGGATATATTAGCTTTAATCCATACTTTCCAGAGTGGGGCTAGTGAGTTTAAGATGTTAAGGAAAGTTGAGTTGAAAGTGTGGACTGCTTCATCAAGTGTGGGAGCTGAGTGAGGAAGTTCCAGTTTACCCTAGAGACTAGGGTATTAAATGTTTCAGGGTGAAAGTTATAGAGTTTATGACAGGAGATGAGTCTGTGTGATTTAGAAAGATGGTGAGTATACAGGAGTACTTTAATTGGCGAGTGGTCACTTAGGTAGTCAGGAAGAGTTTCAGGGCTGTCGTATTTGGAGGGATTTGAAACAAGTATCCAATCTATTAAGGTGCTGGGAGAGTGAGAGCTGTTAGTATGGGTTGGTTGAGATAAGTTGTGTAAATCCATATAGATTTATATGAAGTGGAGAGTTTGGATTACAGAGGGTTTGTCAATTTATGTTAACATCCCCAAGGAGAATGACTTCTATAGAGAAGTTTGGGGAGAGAGATGAGAGAATATTTTCCAACAAGGGGATGTTGTCCCTAGGTGGAATGTAGATAGCTACTATAGTAATAATAGTATATTCAGTGAGCTTAAAGTTGGCTGCCAGTACTTCTGCTGGGGTAAAGGATGGGATGGATTGTATAGGATGGGAGATAGTGAGGCTATAGGAATAAGCAATGGCAGCTCCTACTCCTTTTTTGCTAAGATGGTCTAAGCATTGTATATTGTATCCGGGGGGGGGGGTATCTTTTTCTAGGTGTTGGGGTTTTAGTCAAGTTTCAGTTAGGGAAATAACATCAGGGGTGTGAGTAGCTGCATGAATTTGGCTGAGTAAAGGATGTGTCGGGTATGAATGAGTAAAAAGAGATTTGTTTGTTTGTTATGGATGAGTGGCCTGTATTTAATGAGGAGTTTAGTAAGGTGGTAGAGTTAGACATAGGTCCTGGATTTGGGTGTGTGTCACCAAATAAGAGCAGGGTAGTAGGATAAAAATGAGGTTTGATTTTAATGGGTAGTATTTAATATACATTGTCTTGTTTTTTGGTGTTAGTGGGTGGTAGGTAGGAATTTTTGCTTTAGAGAGTTGAGTATTGATGGGAAAGATAGATGCAGAGATAATTATAGGATGCTGTGTGGAAGAAAAGTCAAAAGTATGAGGGTAGGTAGAGTCTTTATGAAAAGGGGGTAGAGGTGTAGGAGATGCTGTTAAAGTGAGTAGGAGGAATAGTGGAGGCAGCAGTAGGGTAGAGAGAAGTGAAATATTTATGGTTGGAGAGGGAGAAGTAATATGGGTAGGAGTATTAGGTAAAGGTAAATGGTTATGGAGTAGTATATTAGAGAAAGATAGTTGAGAAGAGTTAGTTGTCAGTGGTTGGAGAAGGGAGTGTAGTGGACTTTAGTATGTAACAGGAAGGGAAGGGGTCTTATGGTAGGAGGAAACAGGTGGTTAGGTATGAAGAAAATGATATGGGGGTGAGTGGGAATGGGAGTGGGAGAGGAGCAAAGTGAGCCCAAGCACAGCGGGGGCTACACCAGAAATGGAGTTTGCCACAAACAAACAAACAAAAAACAATCTGTGAGTAGTATCCTGTTATAGAAGGATATTTGCCAAATTGTAGGGTGATAGAAAGCAAATTTCCTCATCTATAGTTTTAATTTACAAGGGAGTCCTTCTGTTGTTAGGGATGGGGATTGAAGCAAAAGAGTTATGCAAGACAGAAATATGTAATTTGTTTTCAAACTATTTGTGGGGAATATGTTGTCAGGGAGGGGGAGGGTGGATAAAAGGAGGTCAGGTAGTAGAACACGTAGGCATTTGTGATAACATGCTCACCAAGGCTATCTAGACTTGTAAGAAAACCACTAGTACAACTAAAAGTGAAGGTTTCACTTATTTATAATACATTGACATCTTCGTCATACTTTATATCTGTCCTTTTGGTTGGTGGATGCTTGCTGTTTGATGCTGAGTCCGTTTTAGATACAAGGTCTTTAATTCCAAGAACGGGCACTGGGTTACCGCTCTGTCTTACTGATAGAGGGGGTAGCTAGGAAGTGAGGACGGAAGAAACAAGACAAAAGGAAATAATATTATAGTTATAAGAGCTTGCAGGAGGTAATAAGACACCAGATATATATCTGCACTCAGAGGCTCTATACCCTTAAAAACAGTACATCGCAGCATGTTCCTTTAGAGACTCTGGCTATGTTAATGTAAACTAGCAACATTTACAGTAGATGTTTCCTGAGAATTAAAATATTTGTTGACAGAAAGTCCGTTAATACATCCCAGTTGCTTGTTGCAACTTATAAAAGTAATAAGAACATAAAATGACCCAAATATTTATTTTTGTTTTATTTATTTGCATTTGTTTACTGGGATGGTCCACTGGCCAAAAAGTACCCATTTTCAGTGGAGGCCCAGGGAGAAAAGCTCCATAGTGATTTATACAAACAACAACACATCTAGCAAGTACAACAAGAGCTGACAGTGAAATGGGTTTTTAACAAAGTAATAAGGTAATGAGGCAATACAGTTATAAATAAGACTATCTATTGACTCTACTAGTATATGCAATTACAGAAAATGATTAATAATCAGATCATCGGTAGGTTTAAGGACGTAGATAAGATGGAGAAAGAGTAAAGTGGAGGTGGTAGTGGGAGAGGGAAAAAGTCAAGTTATAGAGTGTGAGGAACTAGCACATGAGTATAGCCACTGTGAGGACAGATATTGTTTTAAGGAGTTTTTGAAGAGAGATACGCTGCTAGTGGAACTTAGGGATGGAGGGAGAGAGTTCCATAATTTAGCAGTGGAGAAGGAATGGAGCATTTGGCCAGCAGAGAGGTTAGGTTTGTTAATCTGCAAAAACATTTGATTCTTGGAGCGGAGGGGTCTGTTGGGGTGATAGGGTTTAAATAGAGAGGAAAGGGCAGGGCAGCTGGCAGGGTTGAATATTAGTTTATGAGCCACTGTTGGTTGTATATATGTGAGATGATGGGGAAGTTCTAGCCAGTTTAGTATGCGAAGAGAGGCACAGTGGTGGGATGAATTTTTTCTGTTAGTGACGAATTTTGCAATTTTGTTATAACAAGAATCAAACTTGGATCTTAGACTAGCCTGTATGTTAGTAAAGAGATGGGAGCAGGAATGAGGTGGTGAGTGGTAGTTTTGAGGAGAAATTGAGGAATGTTTTGTGGCGGTATGGCATGCCCAATTTCAGGTGAGATTTTTTAATATTGTTGTAAATATTCAAGTTGAAGGATAATTGTTCATCTATGGTGACTCCTAATATCTAGTATGTGTGACCACCTCAGTAGTAGTGTTATATTGGCAGAATATGGAGAGAGAGTCTTTATTTATAGTATAGGTCTTCTTGGGGCTGAATACCATAAGTTTGTTTTTTTGTGGGTTTAGAGCAAGGTGGTTGTTAGCCATGCATATTTCAGTAGAGGCTGACTGGGTAAGTTTCGGGAGTTCAAGTGGAAAGTTGGCACTGCAAATGATAGTAAAATCATCTTGCATACTGGATGACTGTGCCTTGAGAGAGAGAGTAGAGTGGAAGTCACTCATGAAAATA
Source organism: Protopterus annectens (assembly GCF_019279795.1). Lineage (NCBI taxonomy): Eukaryota > Metazoa > Chordata > Ceratodontiformes > Protopteridae > Protopterus > Protopterus annectens. The sequence continues at coordinate 246,379,420 of NC_056749.1, forward strand.
CTGAATAACAGAGGCCCTAAAATGGATCCTTGGGGAACACCAATAGTAGTATTGAGGATTGGAGAGAGAAGAGTGCAGCCATTTTGTAGTTTATCTGTCTGTGACATAGCTGGAAAACCAGAGAAAGGTAGAGGGGGACATTCCTAATAAAATAGCAACTTGAAATGTTACAGAAGAAAAGATGCTTTTAAACAAAGAATACTGCTGATAGACACCATGTCATTTAACCCCCAGTCATTGGTAGAATTAGTCCTGAGCTGCCATCTAAGTTCCTTTTGTTCTAACTAATCTCTCCTGTCCGGTTTTATATTGTCTATAACATACAATTTGAAGCTGTGGGAACTCATAATTTTAATGTGTCTGTATAATGCATTGCATTCATCCTTCCTTTTAATATTATAAACATGTTGGCATATCCTCTTCCTTAAGGATGTCTCAAGTCTTTCCACTGTAAAAGCTGGGGCAGTCTTGGCATTTTGCCATGTAAACCACAACAGTACTTAAATATTGATATTTTTTGGCTTAGTTTTACCACACCATAATCTTGAATAAAAAGGAAGAACCTTCTGAAATATAACAACATTCTCTACAATGCCCACATTTTTTTTTTCATATTAAAACTACTATAGGTGGTGCTGACCTTTTCTGTCATAGTCTTGAAGCAGATGCCTTTCCTGTATACAAAGTTAGGTGAAGGACCTGGAACTTGAAATTGTTCTTTATCAACTGTAAAAGTACTCTGGTTGTTACTCACCACTGATTTTATCCCATACAATTCAAGATTATAGGTAAGGATTAGTGCCTTGTTCTATCTAACTGTAGTGTCTGTTTGGAAATTATTGGGTGAATGATAATTGTCCTTACCAATCAGGGGGTGAAAAATCACATTTTCTTGTTTGTTTTTCACCTCCTCAAAAACAGTGTTGACGCAGCTAGTTGGATTTCAGTATAGAATATTCATTTAGGAAAATGTCCTCCTGTGATATCATATGTGATAAACTAACCAGCTGGCCCTTAACCAATGCTTTTTTCTGATGTATTGAATGCCAACTACTAAAATGTAACAAAGTTAGAGTACGTTGGCTTCCTATAAATATTAGACTCAAACCAGTCTCTTGTTTTGTTTTTTGAAAATAGTAAGATCTAGAATAGATAATTATTTTTCTCAAATTAAAAACTCAAAGTGAATTTCAAAAATTTTGTTGTGTTATTCAAATATTTATTGATTTATTTATTTATAGTTTGTTTGCCAGGATAGTCCACTGGGCCATGAGGCCAGGGGAGAAAAGCTCCAGAAACATAATAATAAGTTATTAAAGAAATGTAATGTGCACAAATGAAGCAAAATTAAACAAATAGAAAACACATATTAGTAGAGTGCACATATTATTTCAATGCAATAAGAGTAATATTTACAAACAGTCAAAAGTTTTAACAGTTTAACATATTAGCACAATGCAATAACAGGAACCGTCTAAATTTTTTAACAGTTATGCTAATTCATGCAGTTAATTTCTAGGCTACTGAATTGTACCATTCTAGGAGTTATGCTAATTCCTAGAGTTTATTAGGGGTACAAAGCAATGGGAGGCTATTGTGAATTATAGCTTATAGAGAGTAACTATAGTGTAGAGAGATTATGTGGGGTGGGAGCAAGTGCATTCCCATAGCGACGTTAGGTGTGTGTGAAATAAGATTTTGAATGAAAAGAGGCTGCTGATGGTGCTGATGAGAGGTGGGAAGGAATTCCAATGGCATGCTAGAGAGAAGGACATTAGATGTTTGCCTGGTGGACAGGCAGGTTTATGCAGTTTAATTAGATTTTGGGAATTAGATTTCAAAAGTCTATTTGTTTGGTGCATTTTAAAGGTGGTGGCAAGAGAGGGACAGAGAGAGGGGGTGAAAATAAATCTGTGTGCTTGGACAAGTTGAATATAGTTGAGGTAATTGGACAGCTCAAGCCAATTCAGTTGGTGTAGGGCAGTGCAGTGATGGGAAGTGGATCTATGGCTGGTTGCAAATTTTGTTATTTTATTATAGCAAGAGGTGAGTTTAGTCTTGATGGAGGATAGCAGGTTAGTAAGGATAGAGGCACCAAATAGGAAGGATGGGATAAGGTAAGTGTTGGCGAGGGTAAGCCTAGTGGAGGGAGAGATGTAACGGTTGTGGCGATAAAGCATGCCTATTCTTTGTGTGTTTTTTTGAAAAATTAACCTAGTGTTAATTAATTAATAAATTAATTAATTAATGTTAATGTTAGTCCAGAATATCACTATATCATCAAGGTAACGACCATACAGAGGCCAAAACTCAACAAAGGTATATGTAAAGACAACAATGTCTTCCCATTATGTCATCACTAAGTTGGCAAATGTTGTGCACATGCCACATCAGTCCATTTTCTAAACAACTGTTCCTCCAAAAAATATAGTTATTCTTTTTCCCCCCAAACATCTTTATTAAATTTTCACACAGCATAGGCAATCTTAGATTTATACAAGTGAAAACCAACATGACACCACTTTAGTTGCAAATAGTATACATCAGAGACACCATTGAAACAACTGTAACTGCAAACATTATACATCACTTTTAATCTATCCAGTCATTGTCAGTTAAGCATTATGTGGCTCATTCAAATACTGCCTCTGAAACCTTGTTCCTGCTCTGCATATACTGTTCCAACAATTCCCATTTTTTCCTCTCTAAAAAAATGTAGTTATTCTTGAGCACTATTTCAGTTAATTCCCTTATGAAAGTGATCTTATTATGGTCATAATTACTCTGGCTACATAGATGGTCATAAAGCCACTGATGAACACAGTACAGTTGTGTAAGTAGACTTACCACAACAGTAGATGTTCAGTTGATCACTGCTGAACTAGCCACTTCGTCCCTCCACCCTCTCCTTGTTTTTTGGTGTGTTGTTTATGCCAGGGTGTGAACATTTATTTGTTTTTGTTGTTCCAAGTATTGACCTTTTCAGGGCTCAGCTTCCTTCTGTCTGTTAACACAAAAGCTCTGAAGGGCTTGCCTCCCTAAAGCATCTTTATAGTGAGCTCAAGTTAAGTAACAGTTCGGGCATGTGGAAGGTACCCAGAAGCTGGGGAAGCTGGTTGGCTATTACAGCTAAGGCTACTGCAGCACTGATCATTCGAACATCTACGGTTATAATAATTTTACTTACACAGTTGTACTTTTCCTCATATATCCACATATCTACCAAGTTTATCCACTGGACTTTCTTCTGCTTTAAGGTTTATATTCCTTTGTATAGGAGTACACTCTCCACATTTCCTACCTTGAAATGCTTCTGCGTAGACACCTCTTCCATGTCACTGTATGATTATCCCCTCACATTCCACTTGCTTGAAATGGTTCTCGTCAAGCAAAATCAAATCTTCCTGTTCAAGAAACAGAACCATTTTTTTTTTTTTGTATGTGAGGCCATTTACGTTCCTTGTCAAGATTTTAAGCATTGTCTACTCATCCTTAGCTGCTTGTACTCCACTCTGCACATCTTTGGGATCATCACCAAGGTACTGCTTACTTGAACACTATTGCATGCCTGTTAAGTGACATAAAAAAGATAATCTCAGTTGTGTTTCCTTTTTAGATAGCTTTGAAAAACTGTTAAGAACTACATTTTCTAAATTAATACTGAACTATGTACAATCCCCCCACTCAAATTATACTTCCTTGTGATTGCAGACAAATGGTATAAGAATGGATTACATTGTGAATTATTGTTTATTTGCTTGTTTGTGCTCCCCTCCACTTGCTGTTATGCTACTCTATTTTAAATTATATATATGTGTCTTCAGCTTGTTTCATGAAGAAAATTTACCCCTAAGCCTGAGATTTTGTTCTGCCACAGTTGTTTCTCTTTTTTATTTCTAACTAATTTGCCTCTACAAAGAAAAACATCTTTTTATTCAGCACTAGAGTATAGAGGTAATGCAGATGTCAGTGTGTAAATGTGCCCAACAAAAACTGACATTCTTATTGTCATATTCCAGCACATTTCTCATGTTTCCTGTAGTTCTATTGCCATATTATCACTACCATCAACAGGAGGTAAACCTCACTAACCCTGTCTAGTTTGTTGTTACATGACTCATTGGCACATGTTTTATCAGCCCTTCCCTCCTGCAACATGTTTATTCCTGTACCTCTGTCCAATCACAGTACATTCATATGGAATAGTATGTTTACCCACATTTTTGCTTTAGAAAGCATCTCCATCATTAGTCACATTGGTAATCATTTTCCAAAACACGATCAAACAAATAAGTCATTATAACTCACTGCAGGTGTTCGAAAATAGTCCCGCTGTGTCAACAGATTGATTAGAAAGATGCTCCCTTTTTGTTTTCCCTTTACTACTACTACCTTGCACAAATTCGCCCAGACCTATTTGGATGCATTTTCCTCTGTCAATGTGTCCAACAATCCTTTTTGTTCTTCTCTGGTAAAGTTTTCACAGACCCTCTTACTATACCATTCTGCTTCTTTTTGTCTCTGTCTGTCTCTCTGCCATTTGTTGCCAAAATACTGTTTCTGGTCTCCTTTGGTAAGATTCCTGTGCCGTGCGGTTCTTCCTCCGCAGTTTTATTATGCTCCCTTGCAAGTCTGTATTTCTGAAGATCTTTTTGTGTTAGATCGGGTTCTAAGTATGTTTAAAGTTATGCAGAAAACAATTCCGAAGATTACTGGATATGGAAGTTTAAAATACACATTAAGTTGTTTACATTTTTTTGAACTATGGTGTAAATTTAGCCCTCTTAATCTTCTTACCCAAGGAAGAGTCATGGTCTGTAGAAACACGTTGCTCTCCTTTTAGAAGAGTTATCCCCTTTTTGCACAGAAGACTCAAAAGCTGCTCCTTCAATTGAAAATTCTGCACTTAACTATCGGTTGAGGGAAATGCTGTGCTATACTTCGTGAGCTCTATCAGTGTGGCTCCTTTAGCCAGCCCAGTCCATCTGCTCAACTGTTTTTTTTATAAAACTCAGGTAATCTCTTCCTTCAACACCCTCAAAGACATTTGTTAGAGAATCTCCCTCCTCTCCCTGTCTTCTGTCTCTTGGGTTTGTTCTGCCAGTTCTTTTGCAGCTTCCTTTTCTCCTACATTTACTGCTATGTGGCCACGGTGGTACAGCGGTTAGTGTTGCCACCTCACAGCAAGAGGTTCTCTGGTTCGATCCTCGGCTGGGTTACCTTCTGTGTGGAGTCTGTGTGTCCTTCCTGTGGTGGCATCGGTTTCCTCTGGGTGTTCGGTTTCCTCCCACATCCCAAAGACATGCTGTAGGTGGACTGGATACTCTAAATTGGCCCTAGGTGTGAGTGTGCGCATGTGTGTGCCTTCTGTGGAAGGTTGGGCGCCGGGCTGGCAACTCGACACCGTAAAATTCCACTGCCAATCGTGAGCGGTCAGGTGATCCACTGTGGCGACCCCTAACCAGGAAAAAGCCAAAAGAAGAAGACGACATACACATGGATGATAGTGTGGATTCTATGTCCTCGAGTCTCTTACCCGTCTTTTTTTTTTTTTTGTAGTCTATCAGGGAGCCACCAATTTTCACAATTTCAGAGTATAGTTGATCAGTCTTATACCCTAGTTTTGTTCTTCCTTCTTTGGATACATTGATCTTTCTGATTCTCATGCATTGACCATGTTGCATTGCTCTTGTTCTTACTATTTATTACCAGTTTGCTTTTTGGACGGCTTTTTAATCTCAAACTTCTTTTTCCTATTTGACATTCAAATTTGTTATCTAAAAGGCTTAGAAAATTAGTTTAGATCTCTGTTTAAACTAATTTGTGCAATTTCAAGAGGAGAGCACTTTACTAACAACCCGTTAGCATGATGCCATTAACAGAAGTTCTAGATGATTCTGTTTTGATAACTTTTATGTATTTGTTTCATGAGGATGTGTTATTGAGGTATTGAAGGAGGCAAGAAAACCTGAAACTGAAAAACAAACTTAATGTTTGCAAGTGGAAGAGTTTTTCTAAGTGATGCCTAACCAGTATCAGAGGACCTGGTATGGTGTTTACCTCTCTGGTTTTAAAATAGTTTTATGAGATACTCAAACGATGACTTATCTTCATCTATCAAAGTGCATCCATCTCTGCTTGTTTGCCCATGGATTTACTTTTTTCATCTCTCTCTGCGGTCAGTTTATGAAAAGATTGTTGCACTTGAGACCCCTCAAAATTAAATTTACCCTCCTTGGATTTCAACTTTGTTCTTGAAAAATTGGCCTTATTTCCTCTTGAACTTGCGTTCCAGGCTCACTTGAGATTCATCACTTGGACAACTGATTTGCTTATTGCTCTGACATCTGCAAGCCGAGTCTGTGAGCTGCAGGCTGTCATGGTGCGCCAGCCTTATCTGATTTTCCACAAGAACAGAATTGTTTTATGAACTAGTCATTCTTTAATGCAAAAAGGTGTTTCTGAATTTACCCTGAATCAAGCCATAACCCCCCCCCCCTTTTCTTTCTGGAACCAGAAAGCAAGGGAGAGAAGATTCTGGGTACCACAGGTGTGTACAGGCAGCTCAGGTACTACCTTGACAGTGCTAAGCCCTTTGTTTATTCCCTTTTTTGTGGGATAAGAACAGTCAGCCTGTCTTTAAGCAAACAGTAGCTTGTTGGTTGTCCTCTGCTATTGTTTTTTGTTACTTCCACCATAGTAAATTTATTCCGGGCAAGATTAAGGCACATTGAACCAGAGACTTGTTGTCTTTGATAGCATATTGGAAAGAAGAGCACTTGAAGTACTCTTGAAGCAGCAATCTGGTCCTCTCTTCATAAGTTTACAAATAACTGCACACTTGATTTTTCCTTAAGTCCTAGAGCAGAGTTTGTGGGGACTGTTCTCCAGGGGCTCCTGGATCCTTATCCTTCCTGCTGCCAGTAGGGTTGCCACCTTTTCAAATGCCCAAAGTGGGACATTTTTAGTACAGACGTCAGATTTTGCAGGGAAAAACATAGCCACGGCCAGTACAAAAGACAAAACTTTACTATTTTGCCTAAAAAAGTTTATTCTTGTAGCATTTTAGTTGCTTATTCTGTTTCTTATAACATTTAGGTATTTCAGATAACTGTTTATGCAACTATTACATAAAATATAGGAAATATGTTTGTCCTAAAATCTCAGGACATTTGCAATTTTTTGATTTCTTTGCAGGACACAACCGCCCAAAGAGGGACTGTCCCTCGCAAAGTGGGACAGGTGGTAACCATAGCTGCCAGAGAGACTAAGCTTTGGGTGTCTACCTAAATGCCAGTGAGGCATTGTGAATGATGAACATCATACAGTTGCATAAGTCCTACTTGCCTATTACAGTGAATATCCAAATGTCACACTGCCTCAGTGCAGCACCTACCCATCATCCCCCTTAGGTTAATGGTATCCAACCTTGTTTGGTTGTTGGTTGGCTTTATTATTATTTTTGCTAGTGTTTTGTGGATGCAGATTTGTTGGTTTCAGGGAATTTTTGCTTCTGGTCTTCTTAGTTCTTCCTTCCCGGCAGTAAAAGCCTGAATAACTGACTGACTGTGACAGGGGGCAGGCATCCCCTGATGGGAGGGGCAGAGACAATTCCCTATCACAGAGTGTCAGAGGGAGGGGATTCTGAGTTCTGGAAAGTTGCCAGTGTGTGTTTGTTTATAGGCACAGAACCCATATACCACTGAGGCTGTGTGAAATTCAAGCATCTACTGCTGCTGGTAAGTGCAACTTATGCAACTGCACTTTTCCTTTCATTTACATCAATGAGTAGCTTTTGCAAAGGCTGCCTGACAGTAAGGTAAGAAAATGTGTCCTTTTCTCCACTGTTGTACAATCTCAGAGTTAGCATATTTATGGTTGCAGGGGGTGTGCGGGTGCATGTGTGTTTTCTGTTTGCAGAAACACTTTTTTTGTTTGTACTTTCATTGTTAGTAACACAGTTTGATGGTTTATGTCCAATATTGATGTTTCAATGTAGATTTTGTGTGTGTGTTTGTTTTACACACACACACACAGATCGAAATATATATTTATATCAAGACTTTTTTATGCAGTTAATTGGAGTCTTCTGATTTTAAAGAGGAACTTTTTCTAAAATGTTGGAAAGTGCTGTATAATGTGTTTTGTCATTTTTTTCTGTCATTCATGTTTAGTTTTAGTAATACATTCCCCAGAATAGTATTGGGTACCTCAGGGCTTTGTTCAAGACATAGACTTTCTTGTGGAATCAAATTAGTCAAGGCCTTGTAGACCAGATAGAGGTCACCCTTAAGTACCTGGGGAAGAAAAATAAAATCTGAAGTAGTTTACTTCATTTGATCTTCAACCTGTGGGAATATGGATCCGTATTGGATCCGAGCTGGCAAAGATTACTAGAATCAGTTCTGAGCTCCAGGCTCCTCCCCTTACCCATAATACACCTCCCTTGCCTTCCATCTGCAGATCTCGTTTGCCATGATTTGTGAAGCATTGTGTTTCTAGAGCTCCAGCTAGTAGGGTGTTTTTGGATTGTAAGTTCTCTAAAGTTTTCTGTTTATTTAGCCGTTTTTGATTAGTATAGATACCCTTTCTTCCCTCCCATCGCTTTGGTGTCATGTGTAGGTTTATAGTAGTAGTTAGTTAGTGTAGTTTGTCTGTGTTGCCCCCCCCCCCCCTTTTAGTCAGTCTAGTGTGGTGACTGGGTTTGTTGCTAGTTTATAGGAAGAAAGTTTTTTGGTTTGTTCTCTTTGCTTTCTTCTGTAAGCATGGCCGAAAAGCTTATTTTTAAGTACTGCACATTGTGTGGCCGTAAGCTCTCCCCAGCGGATGGCCACAATGTGTGTATTGTGTTTAGGTGTGGCCTACCTGAATGTTGATTGTTTCACTTGTGCAGGGTTCAACCCCTGAGCCTTGAAGGACAGAAAGGCCAAGTTGGCCCTCAAAGGGCTTCTTCCTGCCACTGATCCTCCCTCCTCGTCCTCAGCTTCAGTCACTGCAGCTGCCATGACTGTCTCTCCTGCTTCTCTGCCTCTGGCCTCCCCTCTCTCCCAGGCTAGGACTCAAACTCCTGCTTCTAAGCCTATGGTAGTGGAGCAGAGGAGGGGTAGAGAGCGGGAGAGAGAGTCGAGGATGAAGGAAAAGAGGAAGAGGTCTCTGGACCTCTCATCACCAAGCAAGTCTGCTCAGATCCATGATTCCCCTCAGCTCCGGTCTCCGAGGTTCTCCCTGGAGCCGGATGAGGCACATCCAGTCTCCCGGGCCTCAGCTCCCCGTCCAGCCAGGTAGGAGACTGTGGCCTCATCTTGGTTGACCCGTTCTCTATCGGACATGGATCTGGATAAGATGATGAGGCACTTTATCCATACACAGATCCAGATGGGGGTCTTGCCAGCCCCCCCCCCTCAGGAGGGGGCAGCTCGCTTCCCTTTTATTAGCCCATTACTCCTTCCTCGATCCGACCTTCGGCTTCAGAGTTCTCTGTTTCAAGGTTGGCCTTAGTCGGGGCATCGGCACCAATGGTCCTCGCGTTCTCGATGCAGACAACTGCCTGGAGCATCTTGGATCCTACCAGTTTAGATCCGAGTCGCTGCTGGAGCCTGGGGGTCGGATCCAAGGGTGTGGAACCTTTACCATCAGCTCCGACGTTGTCGGTCCAGGTTCCCTCTCCCGTAGCTCCATCCGCTTTGGGTCGAGCTCCGATTCTCACATCAGACCCAGGGAGACAGGCCTCCTTATTGGGTTCCCAGAAGGTCTGCTCTCCTTTGGCATTTGATGTGGTAGAACAGGTCCTCTTCATTGGATTGAGGCCCCTGACCGCCCCCTCGGGCTCTACCCAGACCCTCTCAGCTCTGTCTACGGTCCCCGTCGTCGTACCAGTGGGACAGCCTGTGCCCAAAGGGCCCCAGATGGTTCCCCCAGAGGAACAGATGGCTTGCGAGCACTCCCTGGAGAGCCTCACAGGTGATGTGCCTCACAGGCATACGTGTCATAGGAGGCACTTGGACTCCACCGAGTCCCTAACTGAGGACACAGACTTAGATGAGGGGGAGGGCTCCCCAAGGTCACCTCCCGACTATGTCTCCTTTGGAGACATCATGGAGATCCTACGCCAACGGGGAGGTTGGTCTGCCCCAAGCCCTCCTCTGATGAGTCTGTGTTTCTGGAGGCCTTCGGGTGTGGCCCGTCTACATCTTGGGCCCCCGCGGATCCTTTAGTGGATTTAATCACCTCGCGGGCATGGAAGGAACCTGATAACATTGAGCTGATCCCCTAGCTCCCCGATAAGGTTTTGAGTCCCCCTATAGACAGGCATTCCTGGAACAAGGGCTCCTCAGTGGACGCCATGGTGGTAGCCATGAAGAGGGAACTATCTCAGGAAAGTTGCTCGGTCCATCCTCCTGACCGGGAGTCTCGGATGATGGACCGGCTAGGAAAGCTGTGTATGCTTCAGCTACTTTTGCAGTATGGGTGCAGAACTACTTGGTCCATGTCACGATACTCCAACGCAACCTGGTGAAGGAGCTGGAGGAGTATCCACCCAAGTCTGTGTCACAGGAGGACAAGACTTTGTTCTCCGCAAAAATGGCCACTTTGAGAGCAGTATCGAATACGTCCATGCAACTCCTCTCCCATGCAACAGAAGGAGCGGCTAGGGCAGCTGGGTCCGGCGTGTCCATGAGGCGTAACGCCTGGCTCAGGTTGTGCCAATTTACAGAACCCTTTAAGGCCCCTTATGACGGCTCGACTCTGTTCGGTAAGACCATCAAGGAGACGCTAGTCCAGAGTGAGAAGGACGGGAAGACACTGTTTGCCATTGGGATTCGCTTCTCTAACCCTCAAAGGTCCTTTTCCCGGAACCAGAGGGAGCAAAAGAAGATGTGGTTCTGGAAGTCTGAGTATTCCCGGGACACTCAGGGCTCTTCTTCCCCTAGAGGCAGAGGGGGACAGAATGGACGCTGGCGCAAAAGCTGAGGGGGTCCGAGAAACTTCAGGTCTCGAGAACCTTTCTCGGACAGACCAGGGCAGTAACCCTGAAGGGTTACCCAACTGCACTACTCTGGAGACAGTCGGTGGATGATTGTCCTTGCACCCAGCGGCATGGGAATCCATAACAACAGACCTCTGGGTGCTTCAAGTGATATCCAGAGGATATTCTATCCTCTTTGTGGGTTCCCCAACACCTCCCACATGTTCCACCCATGCAAAGGGAGACAGCAGCACAAGAAATTTCCAAGCTACTAGGAAAACGAGACATCGAAACCGTCCCCCCAGATCAGTCCGGATCGGGATTCTGCTCCAGGTTCTTTTTGGTGCCAAAGAAAATGGGGGACTTAAGGCCCTTTCTGGACCTCTCTACCCTGAACCTGTTAGTTGCCAAAGAAAAGTTCTGGATGGTCACACTAGAGTCCATCATGCCATACCTGCAAGAGAGTGACTGGATGTGCTCGTTAGATCTCCAGGATGCTTACTATCACATAAAAATGCACAGAAGCTCCAGGAGGTTCCTCCGCTTCCGGCTAGAGGTAAATCATTACCAGTTTCGAGCCCTACCCTTTGTCTCACCACAGCCCCCAGGGTTTTTACCAAAGTGATGGTGGTGGTAGCGGCTCACCTGATGCTTCAGGGGATTCAGGTCTATCCGTACCTGGACGATTGGCTCCTCACTGCTCCCACCAGACGTCTACTTTCCCAAACCAGGGACTACTTTATGACACTTGCCCTGAGTTTGGGTTTAACAATCATCACATCCAAATATCTACTAGAGCCTGTACAGGTGATTACCTACATTGGTGCCAGGATAGACACACTCCAGGGCAAAGTGTTCCTGACCTCGGAGAGAGTTCAGAACCTCAAAATTGATGTCTCCCTAATTTACCATTCCCATCTCCCGACAGAGGAATCTGTATTGAGGGCCCTAGGCTCGATGGTGACGACCATAACTCCCCTTCCATGTGCTTGACTACACATGCGGATTAATCAGTGGACTCTGGCGCTTCAGTGGTCCTTGTTGGATTTACCTCTGTTCTACCCTAACCACCCAAGTCCAGTGTGTCAGTCGTCCCTCATTTGGTGGATGAGCTCTCCGGACATTCTGGAGGGTCGTCCATTCGTTCCAGCCCCCGCCCAAGCCACAGTAACCACGGATGCCTCCCAACTTGGGTGGGGGGGCATTGATGGGCAGGACAGTCCAAGGTCTCTGGTCCCCCATACAGACCAGCTTGCATATCAGTGTCCTAGAGATGAGGGCGGTCCTTCTGGCATTGCAGGCCCTTCATGCCGTTCTTCCTCAGGGGACAATTGCAATTCAGTTAGAGAACACATCGGTAGTCTGGTACATCAACAAACAAGGAGGGACCAGATTTTATCCCCTTTGACATGAGGGCAGGAGAGTGTGGGACTGGGCGATCTCCACTGGCCGCTTTCTTATTGGAATGCACATTCCGGGACGGTCCAACATCCTAGTGGACAGGTTAAGTCAGACCATTCTGATGCCTTACGAGTGGTCTCTGAATCAGTCAGTAGTGAAACAGATCTTCAGCGAGTGGGGTCAACCTTGCTGCAGTCTCTTGGCATCTCCTTCCAACGCGAAGTGTAGCAGGTTTTTCACTCTGAACCCACCACCGGCGTAGTTCTCCAGAGACGCTCTAGTTCATGCTTGGCCTCCAGGTCTTCTGTATGTTTACCCACTAGTTCCTCTCATCCCAAGGTTTCTACAGAAAGCTTGTCGACTGGGGAGCAAGGTGATCCTCATTGTCCCATTCTGGCCTCGCGAGGTATGGTTTCCCTTCTTTGGTCTCACCTTCTGGCTCCACCTTGGATCATTGATCCCATATGGGATCTGTATTTCACACCCATCAGGAGTTCCTCATCCAAGTTTGGACAGCCTGCAGCTCACTGCTTGGCTGTTCCAGTTCCCATGATTGCTAGGATTCCCAAACTTTTCTCCTCTGTTAAGTTCACTTTGGTGGCTGCTCATAAGTCGTCATCCAGAAAGGTTTATCGCAGTAAGTGGAAACGTTTTGTTTCTGGGCCCCTCAGAGGAGTTTAGATCCTTTCATGGCACCTGTTTCTGCCATCCTTGATTTTCTAGCTGACATCTTCCAGCATAGTGCAAGTTCTTCTACTGTCAAAGTTCAGTTGGCTGCTATTTCTCATTTTCATGAGGGTGAGAATTCTGCATCCTTGGCATCTTCTAGGCTGTGTAAAGCCTTTATTAAAGGTACGTTTTTGTTACCCCCCCCCCCGGTCAAAGATCCTGTTCCCCCATGGGACCTTACTCTGGTTCTCCAAGCTCTGGTCGCCCCACCTTTCGAGCCTGCCTCGACTGCTGATCTAAAATTTCTATCGTGGAAAATGGCCTTTCTGGTCACTATTACCTCTGTGAGAAGGGTTTTGGAATTACAAGCCTTGTCCATAAAATTCCCGTACATGATTTTTCATAAAGATAGAGTTTCCCTTCGAGCCAACCCATCTTTTCTTCCTAAGGTTGCGTCACCAGTCAGTATTAATCAGACTATAAATTTGCCTATGTTCTTTCCCAGTTTTACCAACAGGATGGAATACAAAGCTACACATGTTGGATATTCATAGACAGTTACGATTCTATTTACACAGGACAAAAAATTTTTGTAAATCTGATCAATTGTGCGTTTCGTTCTATAGACCTTTTTTAGGCAAACCTATTTCCAAGGTCACTGTAGCTAGATGGATTTCTTCATGCATCCTGCAGGTCTATAAGGACAAAGGCATGTCACCTCCGGGTCAGGTTAAAGCTCATTCCACTAGGTCCATAGCTACATCTTCAGCTTTCTGGTCTAGGGTGTCTTTGAATAACATTTGCTTGGCAGCTACTTGGTCCTCATCTAGTCTGTTTATCTCCCATTACAAATTGGATTTGACATCTAGAAGGAGAGCATCCTTTGGCTCCGCGGTGCTCAGGAATATCCTTCCATGAGGGCCACCCAGGTGTTTAGTAGCTGGGGACTCTGTCCCACAGGTTGAAGATCAAATGAAGTAAATTACTTCAGATAAAGAAGTTATGTACTCACCATAACATTCCATCTAAGCAGTTGTACTTCATTTGTCTTCAACCGTCCCTCCCTCCTTCCCCCAGACCTTTGGCGAATGTTCAGCCTACGGGCTGTAGTATAGGTCACGAGTATATTATCAGGTCGGGTTATAAGTGTAAGTTCAGCAAACTCGATCTGGGGATGGAAGGCAAGGGAGGTGTATTATGGGTAAGCGGAGGAGTCTGTAGCTCAGAGCTGATGCTAGTAATCTTTGCCGGCTTGGATCCAATACGGATCCGTATTCCCACAGGTTAAAGACAAATGAAGTACAACTACTCAGATGGAATGTTATGGTGAGTACATAACTTCTTTTTTAGTGACATTTCTTGAAACTATTCTGATCTATCATCCTGTGGGCGGCCACGGTAGTGCAGCAGTTAGTGTTGTCACCTCACAGCAAGAGGTTCTCTGGTTCGATCCTTGGCTGGGGTGCCTTCTGTGTGGCATCTGCATGTCCTCCCTGTGGTCACGTGGGTTTCCTCCGGGTGCTCCAGTTTCCTCCCACATCCCAAAGACATGCTGTAGGTGGATTGGACACTCTAAATTGGCCCTAGGCGTGAGTGCATGCCTCCTGTCAAAGGTTGGGCGCTGGGCTGGCACCCTGACACCGTAAAACTCAACTGCTAATCATGAGCGGACAGATGATCCGCTGTAGCGACCCGGGAAAAGGCGAAAGAAGAAGAAAAAAAGATTCTGATCTATCATCCTGTACTGATTTTTTTTTCTGTTAATGAATATTATGCCTTTTCAAGTAGCATTAGACTCGTTCAACTGCTATGCAATGCAGTGCTGTATTCAATAGTGGAGCATGTCAGGGAGGTATATATGCTATAGTGAACTCCTTTTAGCAACTAGGCATGCCTTTTAGAATTTGTTGATGTCCGCTGAGGGAACCTGATGTTTGGCCAAGATGATAAAGCCAAAAGGCCTTTTTGATGCTCCATATATCCAGTGTGTGACCTCAGCTCACAAGAGAAAGGATACGTAAGCAGATGCACAAGTGTAGGATCCTCATACTATCTTGCCACCTGTCTGAATGCAGAAGCTGTGCTTTAGTCAGTCTGTTTACCACACTGTGTACCACCACCACTGCTAAGGCTTGGCCAAAAAAGTGCCCCGTTGGGAAACTTTCTTCCACTTATATCTTAAGATTTGTTTATCTCAGCTGAGAGAGGGAAGTGGAATATGGAAGGCATATTCCTTACAGAGACCTCCACTCCAAAGTTTGTTTTACTTAGGGGCAGAATGCAATTACTGCAGTCATAACATTTGCCAATCATTTGTTCCTAACCCTTCATATTAGGTTTTTCCCTTGATATATATATCTAGAAACCCAACATATCAAGAGCTTCACTGCTTCCAAGATGAAGGAACCCTCACCCTCAGACATCCTGGTTACATCCAAAAGTAAGTTTAAAAAAACTAAACCAGATACTTCTACTTCCCAGTGCTACAAGGGTTTGCACCACCACTCTTTGTCTGAACAGATGTACCAGTGAAAAAGAAGCAAAAAAACTAAACATATCTCTTCTCAGCAGACGTCCTGGGTGAAGGAATGTATTGAATTCTCTCAAGACCTTTATAAAACTATTCTGTCTTTGAAGCTGTCTTTGAAGCTTTCTCCTTTTTTTCTTCCCATGCTTCTGCCCCTTCACCTTTGAAAAGGCATCACAAAACTTAAAAAGATGATGAGACATGGGATTCAGATGAGGACTCAATGGCCTATTCCTCCCAAATTCACTTGCCTGGACATTTAGCATCAGATGATGAGGAAACATTATCACCAGATTCCCCAGTAGAAAACTGTTTCCCCGGTGATGCAACATTTTGAGAGGGACAGTAAACAGGTCCTAGAAGTACAGAAAAGGTACTGTAAAATTTTGAAGTTGGGGCCCCTAAACCTTCTGTTGTACCTCACCATCCTCAAAGCCTTTTTGATGCCTTTGCTTCTACTTCTTTTAATGCGGACACTCAGCCAACTGCACCTAAGAAACTATCCCATCTGTCAAACTTTCTTCAGTCTTTCTCCTAATCTATCCAAATCTAATATTCCTTATAACAGTCCAAGTAGCCCCAACCATTCTCACTTTCATAATTACTTCACTTCTTAATCTTATATAAAACAATATTTTCATAGTTGCTGTACTACTAACATATCATATTATATTTCATTATCAACCACCTTTTCCCTTTCTAACATTTCCATAGTTTAGCTGCCTTTTCTTTTCATTATTTTAATTACTAGAAATGGCAGCTAATATCACAGTATCTTTTCCAGCGTTTATCTTTCTTTGCTGTATACAAGCCTGCGTTTATTTCTATTGAATGTTTAACACTGTATATACATATGCAGGCTAAATACATGCTCTGTTCCTAAATGATGTTTATGTAATTGGCTAGCCATAAAATGGCCTCCACAAGGACAGCTAGCCTCGTACTTACATTTGAAACCTGTGATTTCACAGGTTGTACTGGTAAAGTGAACAGCACACGAAAGATGTCAGCAAATCCACTTTGGCTACTAATGATGGTAACAATGCATGTGACACAGTCTAGTGACACAGTGGTGCTGTCTACAATAGTACTTTGGTGAGGCATACCTACCAATGTCAGAGGCTGTTGCTGAGATACAGGCCAAAGCCTCTGCATCACTAATACAGGGCATCCCACATGTGTATATGTTTGTGTGTATGTGTGTGAGAGAAAGAGCTCTGGTGAGGTATCCTCATGAGTCCCCAACCCACACAGCATCTTGGATGTGCACTGCCTCTGACATTTGCTTACCCTTGTAAGGGGAGAGTTTGAGTTTCCTGACCTGGGTACAACACCTAAGAAATCACTAAGCATAGGTTAATGATCCAGGTTCAGGCAGCAGTTGCCAAGAGTATTGTGGAGATGTGTTTGTGCTCAGTGGCTTGATTGACAATGTGCAACATCTATGCAGTGATAGTGTACAGGGAGCTGTTCCATATTGTAGTGTTGCTGTTTGCTGTCATTATGCACCTCCCCTTACTGGTCACCTATGCAAGTAGAGGTGACTGTACTCTGCCTACCCCCTAACCTGTGTCACTAAGGTTATGTCTGCACTGCATGTCTGGTTAAATCACTGCCCTCTATAGCTTTGATGTGGTAATAAATGCATTATTTTCTGTCATGGTCTATAGTTGTGGACCAGCTGCCTTTTCACCACTGCCATAACGTATTGTGCTTATCTTCATCTCATATGTGGCACCACGGCTGCCTCTTTACCTGTGGATTCCACAGCCTGATAGTCCATTCTTGATCCCTGCTATGCTGGACCCTGCTACAATGTTTACCTGCTGCTGTAGCTGTTTATGAAGCATCATATTTTACATCACGGCTCATACGACAAAGATTTTGATGAAGGTGTCCAGTGTATGTTGTAGTACCCACCAGCAGAAGCATCCCTTCAGTTGTTCAAGCACACATTGTATGACGTGTATTTCTGCACAGGCAGTGTTTGACATGGTGTGGGGATCATTGTCCACAGCTCCAGAGCATATCCAACATTGCCTGCAATACGTAACAGTCACACCACTATATCTGGCTTTCTGCCAGCTTGCGTGGTACATGTATATACTACCCTATGTAAAGTTTATGTGAGACTGATATCCTCAGTATGTCTAATATGTTACCTGTTGGTGGCTGAGAAGTCCCTGTAGCTCTGATAGTTAATACCAGACATACTTCTATGTCCACTGGGATAAAAATGTTACACATCCCTCTTGATTCCATTTGAAGAGTTGTACAGTTCATATAGCTCTTGTTGGATATAAATGTCTGTGGCAGTCTGCTGTCTCATTAAGGGCTGGTGTGTAACGAGCTGATGGCAGTGATAATAAGTATCATGAACACTGACTCAAGTGGTGACCACTAATACATGTTGCCCAACTATAGCTGCTTTTACTTCTAACATAGTCATAAGGTACATCAAAACCCCTTGGTGTTCAGAATAGATTTTTCACCAGAGGACAGTGAAGCTGCTTTACACGTCTGAATCAGTGTGCCATGTTTGATGTCATCATTTGAATAATCCTTGTGGCTCATTTGCACCAGATTCCATTTTTTCATATCATTATGCAGTAATTTTCAAGCACTGTATTCTGCACTATTTTCCACTGTGCATGGTTGGACTGTGTTTCTGAGAGTCTCCCACACCCCTTATATTACTGCTACATTTACTAATTTGCCATGCACATTGCTCTAAATGGCTGTCTGAGTGTATTTCATTTTTATGCCTGAATAAAAACAGATCCATACTCTCATCCCCCACTTACACAACCTTCTGACACAGTGTTATGTTGGAAGTATCAATTGGTCTGCACATAGCACTTTCACTAAGTGCTTGAAACTGGACATCACCTTCAGCAACAACAAGTTCATCTTTTTGTGCTGTAGTTGTAAGATGTCATGTCTAGGGCTGACAGGGGACACTGTCCTACTGGTTACTAAAGACAGACACTCTTCTTGCAGGTTTAACATAATGGTAAGTTCATCACTTTATTAATTTTATTTCTGGCAGCCGTTATCTTTAATTAAATAGTTTTGCCTCTGTATTTACAGCACTCTGACTTATGTCTTATATTTATTGATTTTTTTTTTCTGCAAGTACCTTCACTATGTCCTGCAGTTGACTGATCTCTTAAGAGACTGCAATATCTGTGGCTATTTAGTCTAATTACTATAGAAATAACCCTGTTGGCGTTATTTGTTATTATTTTGTTGTAATTAATTGATTATTGCAACTTAGTTTTAATTGCAAGTGTAGCTTTTAATAATCTGTGAAATTTTGATGGATGTTAAAAGTGAAACAGCTGGAGGCCATTTCCCATGTTTTTTCTCTTCATGTGATGTTTTCTGAACAGTTTTGATACATAATTGTAGCCAATAACCAAATATGTAAAATTAGCTTTTCTGTTAGGAAATACGTTTTTAGTCTGTATTAAAAAAGACCTATTGCAAGTAGATTACTTGGTTTGCCATTTTCAAATGTTGCCAGTATTTCAAAGTTGTGAGGAGAAGGTTGTTGAAAATTATGCTGGACTACTCAAAACCATTAGTAAGAGTGGTTCTAAGCAAACAATAATGCCCAACAGGGTGTGTGTTAATATGTAAATAACACATGTCCAAGGGGACATGAGACCCTCTACACCTCTGGAAGGGCATTATTTACACAGTAATACACACCTTGGAGGGCATCATTGTGCTTAGAGAATGGGCTATCTGTAAAATTGTTTTGTTTTACTTATTTTTTATTATAGGTTCATAGGTTCATACTAGGCTATCTGCCCAAGGGCATTTATAAGCCTAGCCCATAGTTATGTGGCTTTAGTTTGAATAAAAACTATGCCTATCATTTTGCTGTGCCTCTGTCAAGCAGTGACGCTGAAGTAATCCCTGGGGTATATCTGCAATCTCCCATCCATTGGTCAAGATTCCTCTTGAACAAGACCAGAGAGGTGCTCTGCCTCACATGTACCGGGATTTTGTTCCACAGCATAGGAGTCTCTGGGTGATGAATCTGTCCCTCCAGCACGTTCTATTTATAACCGTGTCAAGGTTTAAGTCTCCTTGTGGTTCTGAGGGATCTAGATTTTTGAGGTGAAGCATATTCATCAAATCTGGGTTTGACATGGCCTTATATGTCAGGCACAGGTCACCTCTGAGCAAGCGGTATGAGACTGAATAGAGCTGGAGTTCTTTCAGTCGGGCAGCATAAGACATATTTTTGAGACCCTTTATCCTTTTGGTGAGGAACTTTTGGGGCCTTTCAAGCTGCAGCAGGTGTCTGGTCAGATACATTCAACGGGCATTGTACTCAATCATAGGTCTAATAAGTGATGAGTACAGGGGACGATGACCTCCCTTGATCTAGATGTGAATCCCTTCATGATCAGGTGGGTGATATAGAAGGTTTTCCTAACTACTTTAGCAACATGAGTGTCAAATGAAAGGCTACTGTCAACCTGGGTCCCCAGATCTCTGATGACTTTTCTGTGCTCAGTGGATTGCCACCTATATGGTAGCTAGTAGCCTTGTTTTTCCCAAAGGGTATGACTATGCTTTTTTGGCGTTTAACTTCAGGCCATGGCTCTGGCACCAGTTATCCATTTCTGTGAGGCCCTTCTGGAGGATATCTGTGTCAGATGTGTTAGTTTGCAGTCATCTGCAAACTTTGTCAGCCATAACCCTCCTGTGTTTGCTTGTACTTCAGAAAAGTAGATGCCGAACAAGAGTGGACCCAGGACTGAGCCCTGTGGGACACCACTTGTGACAGGCTTTGAGTCTGACATGGCTCCAGCAACTCTGACCCTGTGGGTTCTGTCACTTAGCCAGTTTGCAACCCATCTTGTGATGTATGGGTTTACATTCAAGCTGATGAGTTTTTCGATGATACCTGAGTGGGGTATTGTGTCAAGGCCTTTGCCAGGTCGAGGTAGGCTGTATGGACTGCCTTTCCTCATCAATGGCCTTGGTGACTGTCTCAAAAAGTCAACCAAGTTTAAGAGGCAGGATCTGCCTTTGACAAAGCCAAACTGAGTTGGATCCAAAGTCTGCAAGTTCCCTATGTCTTTATTTATGAGTTCCATTATGATCCTCTCCATGGCTTTGCAGATAAGGCTTGTCAAGCTAATGGGGCGGTAATTTCCAGGGTCTGTGGAGGCACCGCCCTTATGAAGTGGGACCACAGTATCCTGAGGTGAGGCTAAGATTAAACAGCTGTCCTAACTGTGGGTTTAATTCCTCATTGAGTTCATGAAGCACACAGCCGGGGACACCATCCGTCCCATGGATGCTGTGTTTTTGCCTTAGTGAGGGCAGTTCTCACCTGGGCGTTGGAGATGTTTGGGGGCTACAATCCTCTGGAATAGATATCTCTCCTTTTGGGGAGGGGAGAAGTTTGCACTGAACCTGTCAGCCAGTATGTTGGCAATGTGTGTAGGTTCAGTAATTTTCACATCATTTTGAACTAATTCTGAGCATATCTGGGAGTTTCCTCCTAGGTTTCTAACATAGCTAAAGAAGGCCTTATGATTCTCTTTAGAGTCCTTGGCATTTTTCTCTCAAAATTTGCCTTGGATGATTTTATGAGAGCTCTTAGTTTTTACTTATAATGATCAAAGGTGTCTTACCTTTCAAGGATTTTGCTCTATCTTGTAGTAGCTTCCTCCTTTTGTTGTAGAGCTTGTTTATGGCTGGGGTCCACCAGACTGGACGCTTGCCTTTGGTACAGAGAGTCTTAGTTTTGTTTGGGATTGCCTGATCCATGCAGTCCTGTAGGTGCTGGTAGAAGGCATTTGTAAGTGATTCAGCGGTTTGAGTAATGTTTACCACTGGCTCAGGGGCCTTAAAGGAGACCACACTAGTTTTTAGAAGTGTGAAATCGGCTTTTGAGAAGTTTTTCACTGTGGTCTTTTTTGTTTCAGGTGGGGGATGAGGACCTCCAGCGAGATTAGTTTATGATCTGATCTCACCAGTGAGGGGTATACTTCGGTGTTGAACATTTTGATCCCATGTTCGTGATGATGAGATCAAGTATGTTTTCTCCTCTTGTGGGGATGGTGACTAGTTGTTCCATGGCATTTGAGTTTATGAACTCCAGGAATCTTTGGGTTAGAGTGTTCGGGCTTGAGTAGTGTTCCCAGTCTATATTAGGGTAGTTAAAGTCACCTAGTATGATGGTGTTTGGAGATACATTTATCCTCCAATGTTTTCAGGAAGGCCATGTGAGGTTCCTGAGTTTGAGAGGGTGGCCTGTAACATGCTACAAATTGCAGAGCAGTCTTGCCTATGGTTAATTGCACCTGGATGGTCTCCGATGCATCATAACCTTGAGGTGTGGGTGTCCTTTATGAATATGGACACCCTCCTTTCTTGGTGTTGTCCGGATTTTGGGGAACGCATGATATGAGGTGAAACCTGTTAGTGCTGGGGTGCTCTCAGGAGCCTTGAACCAGGTTTCTGTCACAGCACAGACATCGATGTTCTCCATATTGAGAAGGGCCTGCATCTTGAGATTGAGACTTCTGGCATTGAGCAGCATTACCCTTAGTTTTTTTCCTTTTTGGTGTTCTAGGGTGGTAGGTTTAGAATTTGAGCCTTGCCTAAAAAAGGCACTATGGGGGTGGCAAGATTACTGCATTATTATTATTTATTTTTATTTTTGATGCAAAATAGTTACTCTGCGTAATGTTTCAAACTTGCAATAGTATATTAAAAGGTGTTGGAAGAAGCATTTTACATCCAAAATAGGATTATCAAAGAATGTTCAGATTTTTACCTCATATTCTTGGTTCATTACTCATAAAATTTGTGGTTTGGTGGCAAATCATTGGGGATTGAAGTCACTAAATAATGACATACATTTGAGTTTCAGACTTTATTTCCTACTGAAAATGCACTCTAAAACAAATCCTTTTATTCTAGCAACTTTCTAATTTTATAACATCAATGTTTAAAATCATTTCCTATTTTTGAGCCTTTGTCCTCCTTTATTTTAGGCTTCATCCAGATTTCTTGAGTTGAGGTTGAGAGGTAAGCGTACCTCTTAAGTTTAACTGCTATTGCTGCCACTGCTCGATGTCTCTTTCTCTCTCATATATATATATATATATATATATATATATATATATATATATATATATATATATATATATATACACACATATACACGCGTGCGCACACACACACACACACTTCCACTTTCATGTATACATTTTCATGTAATTTCACGCAACCATGTATACACTGATATATGAAGACAGAAACATAAACGCGCACACACACACATACTTTTCTTTCTTTTTTTTCCTTTTAATTTTATAACGGCTAAAGCACTACTTAGCAAACATAAAATAATCACTCAGTCGATCTCATGCTCACTTTCATGCATGCATACACACATACACAGACATAACACACACTTTTCTATTGCTTTCTTTTTTTTTTGTTTGAATTGGTGACACTCGCCAAACAGCAAAAATGCTGCTTCGCAAGCATAAAATAATGGTGGCAGTTAGTTTCCTTACAGTCCAACCTCCGTGGCAGCTTAATATGCTGCCGTGAAGCTTCAGACTCATTTTTCAGCAGGCATTACCTGTACATTAACACCCTGCTTGAGAACGTTCATTCTCTGATCAGGGTTTAATATACGGTTTGCCCATTCTCGTAAGCAGAATTGAAGTGTTTCTTTAATTTTGACTGAAAATAACTCTTTTTTTTTTAAACTAAAACTATAACTTTCTCTTTTCAATGCATGTATAAAGAAAAGTTTTGTCCTTCCCCATCCACAGCCTGCCTCTGATCTATGGTGTTTTTTTTTTTCTGAAGAAGGTATAAGAGGGACATAATGGATATAGTTGCAGCTTTTCTTGTGGGGCCATTCCTTAAGCACTTTGCTACATTGCAACTCAGGGATGCTGATAGTCAACTTCTCCCAGAGTAACAATGGTGCTTGCTGGGCTATTTTTCAAAGAATCAGTTTTTAAAACTGTACCTGAAACAAATGTCGATGAACTGTAACAGCCACACAAAAAGAATAATTGCAAAAATTGATCAGCAAACACAGGTCTTTATGATTGTATACACATTGAAATTCCTTGTCATACGTCTAATTTTATAATTGGCAATAGATGTGTATTTTAAACAAGTGGCAATGTTTCAGTAACCAACCATCTAGACAAACACTATCTACAGTTACTCTGTTCTTCTTTATGCCAGCTTCAAAATGAGGCTCAACTAGCATTTTGTGTTATGCTAGCTTACTGAGATACTGGATCAAATATGAAAAAATACATAATCGATTTTTTATTAATCTTCATTTAATCCTTGACATATGGGTTAGGTTCTGAACATTGGAACTGACTCGGCAGTTACTACAGTCCACAAGAGCCAAAAAACTGTTGAGCTTAAGCCCTACCCAGAATGCTCGTCTCCAAATTACTTAAGATCTCATTTGCAGCTTCCTCTGACCATAGGTCTCAACCTTTTAAGAGGCCAGTGTGGAACACAAACCCTAGCAATGTGTGACAATCAGTCAAAATGTGGAATACCCTATTTTTCCACTGCATGAAACACTCCATTGCCATGAGGTCTAGGACTTTTGTAAAATTCGATATAGGACACTTGATTCAGATATAAAACCTTTATTTTACAAGCTGTAGTACCATTACCACAGCATAAGTAGGTAAACAGCACTTCTGTACAAATCAAAAATAAAATCACATTGTCATTAATCCACTTGCTACATTTAAATTCTACTAAACAGACCTGTTAGGATGCTGTTTGTGCACTACACATCATCCATTATATACACCAGATGCACACTTATTGCATGCTGCTGTGGCTTTCTTAGCAGCATCTAACACATGATATGAAGTTGTTCAATCTTGCCGTTCATTCTTCACTGATGGGTTCGGCTCCTGTATGGCCAGATGCAAAGCTCGAGGTCTTCCAGTAGCGCCAAGCCCCTATCCCATGATGCACTGTGAATTACCTCATATCTAGTTTGCCGTGGCATCTGATCAGAGGTTCCAGTGTATGCTCGGGCCAGTAACTTTGAAATTTTTCTATTTATTAGCTTTCACATATAGCTTTTCTGGTATTTTACATAACTAGTTAATTAGCTTTTATAGCTTTCCCCTTCCCTTGTGATATCGTATTCCTGCTATATTTAGTCTTTAGATAGTTGGCCTCGTTGTTTTCAGCCTAGTTGAACTGAGTGTCTTTTGCATATCCTATAGCATTTAGTATTATAGTATAAGAGTTTTTTGCTGTGATATTTTCCTTGTATTTACTCTTTAGATAGTTGCTCCCGTTTTCCGGCCTAGTTAGTTTGTGTGTGTGCTACATTTAGTCAACAGTAGTTATAGAGTTTTTCAGTACTTGTATATTAGGCTGTGTGTGTGTATGTGTATTTAGAGCCTATTGTTGCTTATTTCTCAGTGTTTTTGGATCCACGTGTTGTTTTGGCACATGATAAGGACAAGCATCCCAAGTCTGGTGTTAAAAAATGTCCAGACTGTAACCAGACAATGTCAGTCACTGATGGGCATGTTACATGTGTATATTGTTTAGGGGCTGTCCTCTTGCAAGAATCTTGTACTATCTGCCATTCCTTTTCTTCTAGGGTGCTTTTAGAGAGGAAAAGGAAATTGATGGATAGGAGTTTGCTAAAACACCCCTTTCAAGAGGCATTGAGTGACCAGGATGTTGCCAGCAAATCCTCTAAGTCCTCAAAATCATCTACTGAATCTAAGGCTCAAAAAAATCTGATGAGACATCGGCTCCACAGGTTTCAGAGCCAACTGTCTTCTCTTTTTGGAGACAGCCCACAGCCTTAGAGCCGGTAAGTGAAGTGCCTCAGTCACCATTGCTCCAGTCGGCACCACTGGTGCATTTATCTAGATCATCTGTCAGCCTTTCAAATTTGGATATGGATTGATTGGTGCAGAAGCTTTTACAGGCACCAGGACTTGCTAAATTGTTGTCGGCTCCATCCCAAGTGGCTTCGGAGCCGAAGACTACAGAAGAAGCAGACCTGTTGATTGTGGAGCCTTCGGAGCTGAGACCTGCTCCAGTGTCCTCAGCTCCATTCACTCTGACGTCCTCGGCACCGACCGAGGACTCTAGGCGCCAACACTCTCCAGTCGGATCCGGGGAGAATAATCAGACTGACTTATCAGTGCGACTCTTCCTCTCGGGGCTTTGGCTCGGATGAGCTCGTCTCCTACCTCCGGCTCACTGCCTTGGTGCGGGAGAGTTTGACGGTTAACTCAGATCCATTGATTTCTTCCCATCGGAGCCATGGTGCCTTTGAAGCCATGAGGAGAGCTCTGTCTCCAAAGACATCCTCAACTTCAGGTCTTGCTTCCTCATTCCCTAAAGCGCCTGTGTCTGCTTCTGCTTCCATCATACAGTCTAAGCGTAGAGACCCAGAGCCATAGGTAGCCCCACAGGGTGCCCCTTTCTTTTCTGACACCTCCCCAAAGGCTGCCACTGAGGAGGTCCCCAGGAAGAGAATTGTGCAAGAGGAGACACTTTTACTCCCCCACAGGAGTCTTTAACGTCTGACACTGACTTGGATGAGTCAGAAGGGTCCCCCTCTGAGAATATCTCCATTGCTGAGATACTTGATATCCTTAGGCAGAGGGGTGACTGGCAGTCCAAAAGCCCTACTGAGGACGAGTCATTTCTCCTGAAGACTTTCTGGTCTCAACCCTCCACCTCTTGGGTGTCTCTGCCCTTCGATGAGCTTGTGCAGTTGGTTTCTCGAAGGGCGTGGGAGTCACCGGCGTCCATGGAGTCTGTCCCCAGGAGGCCTAACAAGTTTATATCAGCTCCTCCAGACAAAACCTTCTTAACCAAAGGAGTCCCAGTTGATGCCATGATGGTGGTGGTGGCCACCAAAAAGGAAATGTCTCAGACTTCCTCATCTATCCATCCTCCTAATAGAGAGTCTAGGATCATGGATAGATATGAGAAACGCATGTTCAGTTCAGCAACGTTTGCTATCCATTCACTGAACTACTTAACCCATTTTACTAGGTTGCAAAGAGATCTCCTCAAAGAGTTGGGAGATGCTGTTCATGGTTCAGTAGCTGCAGGTGCCTCTGACAAAGTGGCTGCCCAGCTTTCTACCCTAAATTCTATTTTCAACTCATCCATGCGTCTCATATCCTATGCAGTTGATGGAACGAGTAGGGCAGCGGGTACAGGAATCGCTCTTAGAAGACATTCCTAGATGCGCTTGTGTTCCTTCGCAGAGCCCTTCAAGTCATCCTTTGTTAACACCCCATTTGATGGCTTATCCCTTTTTGGGCCTAAAGTGAAGGAAACCTTGGCAAGGTGTGAACAGGAGGGAAAGTCCCTGTCTGCCGCCGGAGTCCGTTTTTCCACCCGTACCCGACCTTATCCCAAAGGTCAAAGGGGAGGGAAAATGTGGTTCCGGAAAGCCCAAGGAGCCTTTCAGGACACGTGGTAAACCCCCCTCCAGCGGCAGAGGAGGGGGTAATAGTGGAAGACACCGCCCCCTCGGCAAAGGGGGTCCGCAACATCAGGGTGACAGAGATCACTTCTCTGGGCAACCCTACCAGCACTCCTGAAAGGAGGCCCGACTGTCCTGCTCTCAAGGCAGTCGGGGGTCGCTTATCTTTGTACCCAGATGCCTGGCTAGGAATAACAAATGACAGCTGGGTACAAAGTATCAATTCCAGAGGGTACTTCATACCATTTGCCACCCCCTCCCCGTCCATAAGGAGAATCTGGACATTCCACCCAGTTACAGGGAACAAGCAACTATAGAGGTCCAAAAGTTGCTACAAAAAAAGAGTAATCCAGCCAGTCCCAGCAGACCAAACAGGATCCGGAAATTACTCAAGATTCTTTTTGGTTCCAAAGAAGATAGGGGACTGGAGACCTATTTTGGACCTCAGCAGACTCGACCAATATGTAAAGAAAGAGAAGTTCCGGATGGTCACACTTCAGTCTATACTTCCCTTCTTAGGGAAAGACAATTGGATGTGCTCAATAGATCTCAAGGATGCGTACTATCACATAAAGATGGCCAGGCCATCCAGAGATCACCTGCATTTCTGGCTGGGAGACAATCATTTTCAGTTTTGAGCCCTGCCCTTTGGTCTCACTACAGCCCCCAGAGTGTTCACCAAATGCATGGTGGTGGTCATGGCTCACCTGAGGTGTCTAGGATTCCAGGTGTTTCCGTATCTAGATGATTGTCTCCTTATCGCCATCACCAGGCATCAACTTATTCAGGCAAGGGAGTACACTGTGTCACTCTGCAATCATTTAGGTATTACAGTCAACTCAGAAAAGTCTGCCTTGTTGCCATCGCAGCATATCGTTTTTATCAGGGCAGAGCTAGACACCTTAACCACCACTCTAAGGCTACCAATCGAAAGAGTCTTTCTTCTTTGCCAGCATGTCAGCACATTGATATGGAAAGACAGAGCTCCAGCTGCAGAAGTTCTGAAAGTATTGGATATGATGGCTGCAGCAATACTATCCATACCATTAGCAAGAATGCATATGCGGATCCTTCAGTGGCTGTTGTTCACTCAATGGTCTTACGAGGAACTACCCATGGACCACACAATATTGATTACAAACTCTTGCAAGAAAGATCTCCAGTGGTGGTTGACGTCTCTTCATGTCACCATAGGACGCCCCTTTGTTCTACCCTCTCCAGTAGCCATTGTGACCACAGACGCTTCCCTGATGGGGGGGGGGCATTTTCAGGGAAAGACTGCCCAAGGCACATGGACCGATCAGGAGTCACACTTGCATATCAATGTTTTGGAGATGAGAGCAGTACTTTTGGCATTGCAGTACTTCCAGGACACTCTTCCTCTAGGAATGATTGTGATTCAGACAGACAATATGTCAGTAGTCTGGTACTTGAACAAGCAAGGGGGAAACAGATTTTACCCCCTTTGCCGAGAAGCCCTCAGAGTTTGGCAGTGGTCTGTTTCCTCCCAGCGCCTTCTGTTGGCAATGTACATCCCGGGGAGATCCAACGTGATAGCAGACAAATTGAGCAGGGCAATCTTGTTGCCACATGAGTGGTCACACAAGAAAGAGATTGCGGACAGGATTTTCCGCATATGGGGCCAGCCTTGCTCTGACCTTTTTGCCAGTCACATCAACACAAAATGCAGAAGCTACTTTGCCCTGATTTCCCCTCCGGGAGAAGCCCCAAGGGACGCAGTCATACATGATTGGCCCCCAGGTCTCCTCTATGTATTTCCACCAATATCATTGATACCCAAGGTTCTACAGAAAGCAAAATCCCTGGGAAAGACCATCATCCTTATAGCCCCTCAATGGCCTCGGCAGATTTGGTTCCCATTCCTTCAACATCATCTCTTGGAGGATCCCTGAATTCTGGACCCAGTTCCAGACCTTCTGACACATCTGTCGGGAGACCTTCATCCCCCTCTGCAGTCATTGAAGCTGACAGCTTGACTGCTCCAGTTCCCGTCATAGCCAGACTTCATAACTTTTCCAGTGAGATAAAACAGATCCTTTTGTCTTCTCATAAGCCGTCCACTAGAAGATTATATCTCAGTAAGTGGAAGAGTTTTTCCATATGGGCCTCTAAGCATAATATTGACCCTTACCAAGCCTCCATGATATCCATACTAGAATTCTTGACTATGATTTTTAACAAAGGAGCACCAGCAGCAACAGTTCAGGTTCAGTTGGCTGCTATTTCTAATTTGCATCTTGGGATTGACGGGTTTAATATCATGTCCCACAAGTTATCCAAAGCCTTTCTCAAGGGGACATTTCATATGAGACCACTTGTGAAAGCTCACTGTTCTCCATGGAATCTAAATTTTATCCTTTCACGTATAATTCTCCCTCCTTTTGAACCAGCATCATCTTGTGACCTCAAATATTTGTCATGGAAAACCATTTTTCTAGGAGCTATTACTTCTGCCCGCAGAGTGTCAGAGCTTCAAACTTTATCTATCAGCCCTCCTTATTGATTTTTTCATGCTGATAGAGTATCACTTAGGACAAATCCTTCCTTTTTGCCCAAAGTTTGTTCAGAAACCAATATCAACCAAGTTATTGAGTTACCAGTTTTCTTCCCTAATCATTTCAACAAGTTGGAGTATAAGCTGCACAAACTTGATGTTCACAGACAGCTCAGATTTTATTTGGATAGAACAAAAGATATCAGGAAATCAGACCAGCTCTTTGTTTCATTCTCAGAATCCAAGAAAGGTAGACCAGTGGCTAAAACAAGTTTGTCTAAATGGTTATCTGATTGTATCACTTTTGTCTATTCAGCTGCTAATACGCCTTTGCAACACAAGAGTAAAGCTCACTCAACCAGAGCAGTTTCTACATCCTCTGCATTTTCAGCCAAACTGCCCCTTGATAACATTTGTGCAGCAGCCACTTTGTCAAAACCTCATACCTTTATCACTCATTATAAAGTTGATAAGGCCTCCAGGGACAGGGCTTCCTTTGGGTCCACAGTCCTGAAAAATGTACTCCAGTGAGCCACCCAAGTTTGATGGTGCTAGGGACGCTACCCATCAGTCAAGAATGAACGGCGAGATTGAACAACTTCACATTAAGAACTTATGTACTCACCATAACGTTCCATAATAACGTTGTTCATCTCGCCTTCATTCTTACGTCTCTCCCTCCTTCCCCCTCTTGGCTGATAGCTGACCTAGATGTTGGTCTTATCCTGGTTGCTCAATGTCTTCTTCCTTTCCATAGAGGGATAACTTTTTTATATGGTTATAATACATGCAGCAAACAAGATCTGAGGTAATTCACAGTGCATCATGGGATAGGGGCTTGACCTCGAACTTTGCATATGGCCATACCGGAGCCTATGGATCAACTCCGAACCCATCAGTCAAGAATGAAGGCAAGATGAACAACTCACATGGAACATTATGGTGAGTACATAACTTCTTATTTTGACAGCTTAAGATCACAGCAGTCCAGTTATTCATTCATTTTCACTGCTAATAATGAGTTCAATGTTTTTACACTGAGAGACTGTCGCAATTCAGTTTTCACTTTCTACACCATGCAAAATGCTGTCTCAGTTTGTGCGTTTGAATGTGGTAAGCAAAGTAGAGTCATCATAAGCTGCTTAAAGAGTGGCTGTTTCCCATCAATGCAAAGGTCCCTCAGAATGTGTCTCCATGAATGGGGCTCATCCACTAGACCTTTCAGGTTTCCTGTGTCCTCAATCTGATACTGGGTAAACTCCTCAATTAATTGTTCAGCCTCAGCATAATTTTCAGAGACACCCAGATGGAAACCAACATCCCTGACAAGTCCTAAAGAAATATCCAATTGTTTGGCAGGATTACTAAGGAATGCAGCATCTTTCATTAAGTGATCCTGCATGGGAAACTTTTTAAGCATTTTCTGCAGCACTGCAGCATAGAACGCTGTAACTTTTTTTATAAAAGTTAAAATCAGTGACTGTGCCAGCAATATCCTCCTCATGGCTACTCGTACTGTTAGCCAATACTCAGCTCACTGTTTTGCAGGAAAGAGGTACTGTCGGTCAACACTGAGACATCACCTTGTTTGACTAGTCTGACAGCAGCTGCAGGTCTGAGGAGTTTTCCAGCAAACTGCTGCAGGAGTTTATGCACAGTGGCATGCAGTGTCAGAATATGGCTTTCTCGGCTTTGAAGCTGAATGTTGAACTCCAGTAAAAGTTCCAGTGCATACTTAAGAAACATAAAAATCATATGCAGTTTATGACTCTGTAGGTATTTAGAGATCAAGTCAATCTTAGTAGATCGTGGCTCCACAGACAAATACGAATTCAGAGCTCACCACATGGCCAAGGTTCTGTTAATTGCCTTCCCCAGACTCAGCCATCTAGTAGGTGCATGTCTAATAATCTTGAGGGCTGTCAGTGTTTGTGCATAAAGCAAATTCTTGCAGTTCTTTTGTCTTTGGGAAGTGGAATTGAAATGACAGTACACATCAGATATAAGTTCAGCTGGTGACAGTAGTGCTTTTACACCAGCCTTACTACATAGATCTGCCAGGTGGAACAGACACCCCACATTTACAATGGTAGGCTTCACCTCCTTTAAACAAGATAACACAGAATTGTGTTTCCCAATCACTGAGGCAGTATTGTCTCAAGAAAAGGCCACAATGTTGGAAACTGGAATGTTAAATTGCGTCAGAGTGGACATTAAAGCATCAAGCAATGCTTGTCCAGTTCCTGACACACATTCTGGCATATTAAGGAACCATATAACATTTTTGCCTGCCTTTTCATCAAGGTAACCAACGAAGATCACCAACAGTTTTTCATCACCTATGTCTGTGCTTTGGTCCATATACATACAGAATGGTGATTTCTAGCAGGCAGCAGCAGCGTCATTCTGGTAATGAGGCCCTAAAATATTCCATGCAATACAGGCTGCCTTCATTGCTCCACATGTCATTTTCCTGAGAGCATCTTGATCCTCTCCACATTTCTTCATAAATTTCAGAATGTGTTCTCCTGCTGCAAATGACAAGTTGTGTTTTGCAAGGTGCGACACAAAACGAAACTCTGCCTTCAACCACCTTTGTACTTGCTAAACTCTGAGGTCCAAAGAAGCCTGCCATATTTCTTCCAGCTGCATGCTTGCAATTCTATCTGTGTTTCTCGCTGTTGGCATGTCATTGCAGATCATGTCGGCCACCGAGATAGATTCTGAAGTCTGTGTTATAGTTCTTGCAGAAAGCATATTTCACTCCGCGCCTACTCACAGAAAGCCATTCAAAGGCACTTGCCCAACTTGGCTGAAAAATCTCCTCTTCTTTGGAGTGCTATTGGAATCTGGGCAGTCTTAGGTTTCTAAAACAGTGGTGTTACTGAACACAGAAAGAAATGGGGGCCATACTGCAGGAATTAAAAAGAACCATCTCCTGAACATCTAAGATATGGGGCAACAGGCCCACAACCTACCCACATCATTGGAAATTCCTGGTCTTTGCACCTTCTCGTGCTCATCTCTGCTCCTTTTGCTAAAAATAAAGACCTGCATGATCACTCTACTCACTCCCTTGCTTCGACGATGACACTTGAAATCCTCTGGTGCTCACTTGCCCACCTAACCTGTGTTAAAGAAGAGAGAGATTCATCGCAAAATTACATTTTCAGTGCGATCAAAGCACTCTTGATCTCAAAATTCATGTTAAGGATAAACAAACCCAGCTTAATCTACTTAAATAAACATTTCAAACCATACCATAAAATATATATGCTACAACATGATAATACTACCTGCACCACTTCAGAAGTGTTCTAGCCCTGTCCTACACCCTGGTATGCACCTGGCAAAGGTGCCTTGAAAAGTTGAAGTATGGCACTCAGTACTTACAAGAATGTGACATTTCAGACATGCCGTGAACAGTTATGACCAAAGAATGTAAGCTCTAACATCTTTAACCACCAAAAAACAAATCGCATATCCCAAACAGTTGTACATCAAGAAATCTCAATATTATACTGTAAAATCCAAATAGCACACTAACTCCAAATGATTATATACAATAGGTGCAGTAATACTGGCATGCATGTGCTACAACATATTGTTACCATTTGCCTGAGGCAGTGACAACAGAATGTGCATCAATTTTCTCAAGTAGAACTGTATAACTGTCAAGTGACATGCATGACATTTTCTCCAAAAGACACCAGTATAGCTCTCAAAATGGGGACAAACCTAGGTACACTGAAAGTACTAGTGAAAACGGAGACATTAACAGAACAGACAGTTTTAATTGTCCAGTACACAGCTAACAAAACAAATCCTGAAAGTCCTGCAAAAAATATTTCAAGCATGAGCAGTAATGCACTTCTAGCCTGCCAATATATCAAAACAATTCTAGCCTGCCAATATATCAAGACACTTTTACCCATAATAAGTGCTCAGGATGTTCTTAAAAATATCTAAACTAGTTTTGGTGGTCTGTCTTCAGCACTTAAATTAAATGAAGGCATAGTAGCTGCCCTTTTCCAACATGTAAGTGACCGTATTGCACTCCTGGGTGAGAGAACATAAGATAACCTGCATTACTTTTAGTAATATTGCAAAACAAACCCAGATACCTGTAACCATTTTTGTAACACCCTTCATAAAAATTAGCATGCCTCTACAGTAAAATAGATGTACTCTGAGGACAAGGCAATAGTAACCCAAACAACCATAATAGGTTCATAGGTAGGTACTAGGCTATCTGCCCGAGGGCATTTATAAGTCTAGCCAGAGTGTCGACTTTTGCCGCCCCATTGATTAATTAACTGATCCTCTGTCAAGCAGAGCCAATGAAGTGATCCCAGGGGTATTTTCTGTTAACCATCCACTCGTCAAGGTTTCTCTTGAAGAGTGTTAGTGAGGGGCTCTGCCTGATGTAATTTGGAATTTTGTTCCAAAGCATGCGGAGTCTCTGTGACAGGAATCTATCCCTCCAGCATGTTCTATTTATTGTTGTGTCGAGGTTTAGCTCACTAGAGTGCGTGGCTCGCAGTGATTTGGATTTCTTTAGGTGGAGCATGTCCATCAATTCTGAGTTGGACATGGCTTTGTAAGTCAGGCAGAGATCACCTCTAAGAAAGCGATATGCCACTGAGTACAGCCCGAGTTTTTTCAGTCGGGCTGCCTAGGACATATGTTTGAGGCCAGTAATCCTCTTGGTGAGGTACTTTTCTGGTCTTTCCAGCTGTTGGAAGTGTCTTGTGAGGTATATCCCAAATGGAGCATTGTACTATATGATGGGTCTAATGAGTGATGAGTAGAGGGGCACTATAATCTCTTTATTTCTAGATGCGAACCCTTTAGTAATTAGATGGGCCACATAGAAGGATTTCCTAACCACTTTGGCAATATGATTGTCATAGGAGAGATTGCTATCTACCTGGGTCCCCAGATCTCTTATTACCTCTTCTGTATTAAGGGGGCTGCCACCTATGTGGTAATTTGTGGGTGTTTTGCTTTTCCCAAATGGGATGACTATGTATTTTTTGGCATTTAGCTTGAGGCCATGACTTTGACACCAGGTGTCTGTCTCAGTAAGGCCCTTTTGGAGGATGTCCATGTCAGCCGGAGAGTCAGTTATGGCTCCCAGTTTGTAGTCATCGGCGAACTTGGTTAGCCATAGTCCTCCTGTGTTTGCCTGTACTTCTGAGAAGTATATGCCGAACAGTAGGGGTCCCAGAACCGAGCCTTGCGGGACACCACTTGCAACTAGTTTAGAGTCGGACCTGGAGCCCGCTATTCTTACCTTGTGAGTTCTGTCTGTAAGCCTGCCGGCACCCCATCTCGTGATGTAGGGGTTTATGTTCAGGCTGGTGAGTTTTTCTGTAATACCCGAGTGGGGAATGGTGTCGAAAGCCTTGGTGAGGTCAAGGTAGGCTGTGTGAACCACCTTTCCCTCTTCTATGGCTTTGTTGACTGACTATCTTGAAGAAGTCAACCAGATTTAGTAGGCATGATCTGCCCTTAACAAAATCTAACTGGGTCGGGTCAAGTGTTTGGAGGTTCCCAGTGTCTTTGTTAATGAGTTCCATGATGATGCTCTCCGTAGCCTTGCAAACCAGCCTAGTCAGGCTTATGGGGCGATAGTTACCAGGGTCAGTTGTGGCCCCTCCTTTGTGGAGAGGAATAACCGTTGCTGTGCTCTATTGTATGGGCACGTAGCCTGTGGAGAGGCTGAGGTTGAACAGCATGTTTAGGTGGGGGGTTAGTTCATTCTGTAGTTCGTGCAAGACTCAGCCTGGGACACCATCTGGTCCTATTGATGCTGTGTTTGTGGCTTTTGATAGGGCTGTTTTCACCTGTGCGGCTGTGATTTTTGGGACACTACACTTTTCCGGTATTGTTGTGGGCGCTTTTGGAGGTGAGAGGGGGGTGAAGTTTGCACTGAATATGTCTGCCATGATGTTGGCAATATCAGTAGGTTCAGTATATTTTGTGCTATTTTGCACTAGTTCAGTGCATATCTGCGAGTTGCCACTTAGATTCTTCACATAGCTAAAGAAGGTTTGTGGTTATCGTTTGAATCCTTGGCTATTTTTCTTTCAAAGTTAGCCTTGGATGGTTTCATGAGCGACCTTAGTTTCTTACTGACACTCATCAGGGATGTCTTTCCTTCTTGGGATTTGCTTTTTTTCTGAACTAGTTTCCTCCTCCTATTGTATAGCCTGTTTATTGCAGGGGTCCACCAAACTGGTTTCCTTCTCTTAGAGGAGTGAGTCTTGGTTTTGCTAGGGATGGCACGATCCATGCATCTTTGCAGGTGCTCATAGAGTGCATTTGTAAAGGTTTCTGCATCTTGGGCAGCGTTATCCTTTAGCGTGGGGGCTGTGAAACTTAACACCTCTGTCTTAAGTAAGGTGAAGTTTGCTTTAGAAAAGTTTTTTACTGTGGTTTCCTTAGTTGGGGGTGGTGGTGGGGTGTGGACATGAAGAGTGATTAGTTTATGGTCTGATCTAACCAGTAACGGGTTGACCTCTGGTGTGGAACACCCGTCGCCCATGTTGGTGATGACCAGGTCCAATATGTTTTCACCTCTGGTAGGGGAGTTTACCAGCTGATCCAGGGCATTTGAGTTGATGAATTCTAGGAAGCATTGGGCCTGGGAATTTGTACTAGAGTAGTTTTCCCAGTGAATGATAGGGTAATTGAAATTGTCCAATATCAGGGTGTTCGGTAGGACCTTCATGTTTTCCAGTGTCTCCAGAAAGGTGGTGTGGTGGTCCTGGGTCATGGAGGGTGATCTGTAGCAGGCCACAATTTGCATTGCAGATTTGCCAGATGTTAGTTGCACATGGATGATTCAGAGGTATCATGCTGCACCACTAACCTGGAGGTGTAGGTATCCTTGATGAATATGGATACACCGCCTCCTTTTGTGTTTCGGTCCGTGTTCTGTGGCCAAAACGTGTGGTATGAGTTGTAGCCTGGTAGTGCTGGGGTGCTCTCTGGAGCCTTGAACCAGGCTGCAGTTACTGCACAGATGTCGACTTTCTCCATACTGAGGAGTAATTCCAGCGCATGTATTTTGAGATTTAAACTCCTGGCATTGAGTAGCATAACCCACAGTTTTTTGTTAATTGTGCTGTTTACGGAGGTGGGTTTGACTTTTGAGCCTTGTCTAAAAAAGGAACTATGGGGGCAGCAAGAACCTTGGCCAGTATTCGAAAGCCTAGGGATGACAGGTGCAAGCCGTCTCTTGCGAAGCAACGTGGCTTGTCGAGCATGTCGTCCCAGGCTGACAGACACTGGATCCCCTTTGAATGACACCAGATTAGTACTAATCTAAGAACCTATGAATCTATAAGAAGCTTAGCCAATTGTTGAAATTGATAATTTTTTCTTTATACTTCAGGTATCAGGGTCAGGGTCATACCAGCCTGGACTACATGATCAGAGAGTTCTTCCATGTCTCTTTTCATGAAGTGAAGGGAGGTACATCTCAGGTCATTCACACCAACATGAACAATGACAGAGTCATATTTGTACTTGTTCTAGAGTGACCTGAGTGCTTGTGGTATGTGTCAGATTATGGGTCCCGACAGGCAGCTAACAGTAAGCTTCTGCTTGTCCAGCCTTGTGAGTGGGACATCAGTGTACCTGACTATAGAGTCACCTATTACTAGTGTGTTAGGTATGTTATTTTGCCTTAAGGGCTGTGATTGTGCGGCACACTGATTTTGTATTTTATATGTTGTCTGGTTTGTGACGGGAAGTGCAGGTTGTTTGGGTGTCTGCTTTGGAGGTCTCCGAGTATGATTGTGTGTATTTATGTGTATTTTTTGCCAGTGCTCTTTTAGTAGGTCTGTGTGCAGCTGGAGTTGTGATGCAAGTGTTAACCTTTTCCTCTTGACTGTCTGTTCCAGTCTTGGGTGGAGACAGCTTAGCTTGCAGTTTGGCTGTATAATTGCATCACTCGCATATGTTAGTGTTTTGTGATAGGAGAAGAGGGTTGTCTGTGTACATGAGGCAGTTGTAACATTGCCTCAGGATACCCAGATTCACCAGCTGGACTGGAGAGTGCACCTGAAGTTGCTGTTTGGTCATGCCTGAATAGTAGGGTGAGCTGCTTAGTCGCATGGTTGGTGAGAGGTGAATAAAGAGCCTTGCCCTGCTGGGCAATCAGTGTCAGGGTGCTTGCTATTAGGTCTGAGCAAGTGCTGGGCTGTAAGATGCTTTTTGAGTGCTTAGGTTGAGAGTTAGACTAGTTTCAAGGGAAAAACTGAAGAGGAGACTTAGTGGAGCTGGGAATAATTTAACCGTAGCTAACCGGCACTGCCCGGTGAGCAAAACCTTGCAATTGCGGTTTTTATAGTAGGGAAATGAAAGAGATAGAAATTAGCCCAAATGGCCAATAAACTACTAACTTCTGTGCTGGAACCACTCCTCCAGGGACAGGTAGGTTGCTCAAAGCTCCCCTCTCTCATAGGCGAACAGAGAAACTTCCTTCTATCCAAGTAAGGTATGGGCAACTCAGAAATTAGTATCATAGCCCTGAATTCAGCACTAGCCTGAAAACGACTATACAAGCATAGAAAGGTGAGAAAAAAGGAATTTTTTTGTTTTGTTTTTTTTTTTTTAAAGATAAGGCAAAAACAGTAAAAAAAACACTTAA
The DNA here is from genome assembly GCF_019279795.1 of Protopterus annectens. NCBI lineage: Eukaryota > Metazoa > Chordata > Ceratodontiformes > Protopteridae > Protopterus > Protopterus annectens. The sequence goes on from NC_056749.1 coordinate 246,417,672, forward strand.
AACAGCTTTAAATGACTACAAACGATCAGGAAAGGCTATCGCATTTTAGTGTGTAGCCTACAACAGTTAAACAAATTATTTAAACAAAAAACAACTTTTTAAAAGTGCAAGCAGTCAAATAAGTACCGATATGTGAAAAAAAACAAGCTTTTAAATCACAATAAACGGTGGAAAATCTGCATTTAGGCGGAAAACAGCAAAACAAAGTACAGAAAACAGATACTTAATCACTCCAAAGTTTCTCTTCTAAGCTAGAAGGCTTGTGTCAGTTTAAGGCTTTCTAGTGCTACCCAGTAGGTTAGTTACAGGAAAGATGGGAAACAAGCGCAGATGTGGTCTTTTAAACCAGAAAGTTGAAAGAGACAGACAAACTGTCCAAATGGTCAATAAACTACAATTTCTGGGCCAAGAACCTCTCCTATCAGGACAATTGTTACATCAGTTGCTGTGCAAACATCTGACAAGACAAAAAAAAAAGCATAGGGTTTTAGGCCTTGCTAATAAACCCTGCCTCTCAACCTGTTAGGACAATAAATCTGTACAAAACTTTATATTTTGGGGGCAAAGTCACAAAAGAGGGACACATTATAAATATTGCTCGTATAAACCTGGAAAGCTGTTGCAGCAGGACTTGTGTATATGCGTTTTCTAAAGGATATGAAATCTGAAACTCACATGCCTCTTAATATAGTGACTTTAAACTAGACAGCATAATTTCTCAGACAAACAGAACTGTTATGACCAACAAACCAAAAATACAGAGCAAAAGCGTGGCTAATAGGGATACAATTTAATATTGCTCTTAAACTTGGAAAGCTGTTAGAACAGGACTTTTGTACATGCATGTTTAAAGGATATGAAATCTGAAACCGAAATGCTTCTTACCATACAGTGACGTTAAACGAACAAAGCATAATTTCCCAGACACATTTTATGAGCAACAAACCAAAAAAATATAGAGCAAAGACCTAGCTAAGAGGGATATATGTTTTAAATATTACTCTTATAAACATAAAACATAGAAAGCTGTCAGAATAGGACATTTTCAAAAGGATATGCATTCTGAAACTCAAATGCCTCTTAACATACAGTGACTTTAAACTATACAGCCATAATTTCTCTGACAAACTGAAATTTTATGAGCAGCAAACTAAGAAATATAGAGCACAAACCCAGCTAATAGGGATACAGTTTAAATATTATTCTTGTAAACATAGAAAGCTGTTAGAACAGGACTTTTGTACATGCATTTTCTAAAAGACAAAGATACTGATTGCGTGTTGCACTAAACAGTTTATAACTAAGTAAACTTAAATATTGTGGCTTGCCAATTTTCTAGTGGTGTTTTTAACCTTAAACAAAGGACTAAGAGAAAGTAATCTTTATCATCTGTGCAATACAAACTTCCATGTGTCACAATGCATTATAACTAATTTTAATTTATTTATTTTTTTTAATACCAAGTTAAGTGATAAGTGCATCACGTCAGCATATTTATATTATGACCAAGGCCAAACATCACTCCAGCTATGTTTTGCCATAATAAAGTTACCACTGAGGAAAACCCCTTATTTTAAATTTCAGGTATAAAGTCTGTACCATTGCATTTGCTCTTATCCAGACGGTATAGCTAGTGTCACTATTAAGTATCTCCAGAACACAAAATAATCCATCTACAGTCTCAGCATCTGTACAGCGGGCTACTAACACACACACACACACACACACACACACACACACACACACACACAATCTGCATACCCACCAGCATTATTTCTAAAACACACAAAGAGCCTGCATACCCACCAGCATTATTTCTAACACACACACAGCCTACATACCCACTAGCATTATTTCTAACACACACACAACTTGCGTACTGACCAGTATTATGTTTAACACACACACAGCCTGTATACCCACCAGCATTATTTCTAACATACATACACAACCTGCATACCGAACAGCATTATTTCTAACACACAAAACCTACATATATACATTTCTCACACACACTTACCTCTCTGCACAGTAAGCAGCTGCAGCTCCCTCAGTCCCCAACAAAATAAGTGAAAATCCTCCAAGTTCCACCACCTCCAGGCTCCAGCAAAAATAAAACTCAGCCTTTTGGAACAGATACACACACTCAATTCCCAGCTGGCCAGCTCCCTGAAGGTCTGCAGACTACCATTCGGCACTTTCCCGGCCTTCCACACAATGGACTTAACAAATCCTTCCTGGCTTCTCACATGGCATGAAGAGCAAGTTTCTTCTTTTCCAACGAACACTAAGCGATGCTTCCTAACTGCATCCTAAAGGCCTTTCTGAAGGCAGTTCTCTGGTGTGAAAACCATTGCATGATTGGGTAAGTATTTGGGAGGTCTCACTGGCTCCCATCCTCAGGGGCACTTAGTTGATTGGCTGATATACCGCAATTGCAATTGGTTGTAATTGCGGGATATGGACCAATCAAAAACCTTGTAGCACAGCAAATGCTGGTCAGTGAGGAACAGGGGAGCAATTCTGTGATTGGTTTGTATACATTGATGCCAATTGGCAGTAATTGGAGTATACTAACCAATCAAAACTCGTGTAGCAGAGCCAGAGCTGTTCAGTGCAGAACAGTGTGCTCATTAGGAGCTGAATGTAGCTCATTCCACATAATCCGGAGCACTTGGCTGCCCAGTCTATGACAGATGCATTGCCAACAGCTGACAATAGTTGTCGAGCTCAGTGAATTATTTCTTATATTTTTCTTGGGACTTTTTCTCTCTTGGTAAAGTTTGCTACCTTTTATAATTTAAGTATTTCCTATCACATTTCCTGTATTACCACATTGCCATAATAGCATTGTTCCATGTGTGCATATATATATATATATATATATATATATATATATATATATATATATATATATATATATATATATATATATATGTGTGTGTGTGTGTGTGTGAGTACTTTTTGATTTCCCTTCCTTTTCTCTATGAAAAAAATGTGTCTGTATTTCTGTCTTTATAGTACTTACTTTTTCTCTGACTTTATAGTGTGTGTGTGTGTGTGTGTGTGTGTGTGTGTGTGACTAGTTATGCTTACTGTTTTTTTTTTTTCTGAGTATCATGGCTGATAAGGGCAGAGATAGGTCTGTGTTTAAGAAATGCCTTGGGTGCGAACAAAAGCTATCAAATTCTGACAGACATTCTCTCTGTGTTTACTGCCTGGCCCACTGCACTTGAAAGATTGTTCTATCTGCCATAGCTTCAGTCACCCAGTTCTTGTAGAAAGGAAAAACAAACTAATTTTGAAGGGGATGCTAAAGTCTGCCTTTGAATAGGTGATCTCTGGTCAGGAAAAGAAAAGTAAAACTGATGTTTTACCCCAGTCATTATCATCTTCTGCTTCAAAAATTGACAAGTCTAAGAAAATGAGTCGATCGGTGCCAGCTTCTCCCACAGCTTCAGCTACCAAGAGGCTTAAAACGTCTGTTGTCTGTTAGTGCAAAACCTGTATGAACATTACTGAATACTTCGGTACTACCCTTGGTGCAGACAGTTTCTCTTTCACCGGTGCCAAAGTTGTCTGCACAGACTCCTCAAAACCTATCCACAGAACCGTTAGCCTTGGTACCACTCATTTCTCTATTACTGACATCTTTAGTGCCTATGGAAAGTGTTGAGTTCTCATTTGTAGACCATTCAAAGATCAGATATTTTTCATTCATTGACCCTTTTGCCCTTGCGCTCTTGGCATCTTTGGATCTGGAGACCTCCCTGGGTCGGAGTTATGCTGTCAGTTCCAAGGCCCGAGACTCCACTCCAAATTTTTTGGAGCCATCTCAGCACTTTGTGGCTTCAGCACACATTAGCTTGACCCTGGCTTTGGCTTCGGTGGCTCTTTCTTCAGAGCGGGGAGGAAACCACAGTTCTGAGACTGTCCTTCTTGGTTCTGAGCTCTCTTTCCTCTTTGAGGGGACCAGCTTTCCAGGCTAGGGAGAGGGCCTTGTCTTCTGTGGGCATTCAGTCAGCTCCACAGCTGTCAAAGCAGATTCCCGTTCCTTCCCCTCGTTCAGAGCCTCTACCAACTCCAATACCAGGACAGCAAGCACTGAAGCTGCAGGAATCATGTGTTCAGGTTTTAGCCTCTTCTGACACCTCTTCAGATCATCCCACTGAAGAAGTTCCTCAGAAGAAGAAGTGTAAGAGGAAACACCTAGATTCCTCAGAGGAATCCATCACAGAAGACACTGATTACAGTGAAGGGGAGGATTCCACATGGTCACCTGCAGAAGACGCCTCCTTTGGAGACTTCCTTGAGATCCTTAAGCAGCAGGGTTGCTGGATGTCCCAACAACCCACCATGGAGAAATTAGTGTACCTGCAAACATTTGGTGCTCAACTATCTACTTCTTGGCTGACTCCACCCTCTGATAAGCTCATTAAGTTAATCTCTCAGCAAGCGTGGAAGGTACCTGACACAGTAGAGCCCATCCCCAAGACACCAGACAAAATTCTAACTGCTCCCAAGGATCATCAGTTTTGGGCAAAGGGATTGGTGATATATGCCATGGTGATAGCAGTGCTACAAAAAAAGAACTGGCAGAGGAAAGTTCAACTGTCCATCGTCTTAATAGAGAGTCTAGGGAGATGAATAGGTTTTGCAAGCAGGTTTACGCTTCACTGACCTTTGCTTTGTGGTCTTTGAACTTTATGGCACACTTCACCAGACTTCAAAGGCATCTGATTTAAGAGTTCTCAGATACCTTGACAGGAGCTGTATCTGGCAATGTCCAAGGCAAGGTTGCATCTCAGTTGATCATCCTAGAGTCCAACTAAAATTCGTCCATGAGGCTCATAGCACATGCAGGCAAAGAAATGACTAGAGCAGCAGGATTGGGTGTAGCCATAAGGAGACATGCCTGGATCCACTTATGCAAATTTGCAGAGCCATTCAAGTCTTCATTCGTCAGTGCCCTCTTTGTCAGATCATTCCTTTTTGGCCCTAAAGTTCAAGAAACCTTGTGGAGGTGTGAGAAAGATGGAAAGACCCTTTCTGCAGTTGCCGTACATTTTTCTACCCCTCAATGGTCCTATTCCAGGAACCAGAGGAGAGAGAAAATGTGGTTCATAAATTCCCAAGGACCTTTCCAGGACACATGTAGCAGGAGCTTTAATGGAAGATGCCATCCAAGCAGCACAGGCGGTCTGCAAAACCAGGGTTCCAGGTACACCTTTCCTGGAAACCCCTACCAGCGCTTCTGAAACGAGACCAGACTGCTTTCCTCTGGAAGCAAATCCAACACAAAGAACGGGTAATCCACCATAAGCAAATGAATGATAAAACTTTAAAACTTTATTTCCACAAACAGAACTTCAGGAACTAGATAAATGCTTTCGGCAATTATGCCTTCTTCAGATCCTATGATAGCTTTATCGTTCATTTGCTTGTAGTGGATTACCTGTTCTTTGTGTTGGATTTGGTGGTCTGTTTTGGGCGGTCGTTACCTGCTGTTTGTGTCTTCTTCTGGAAGCAGTCGGGGGGGGGTTATTCTTGCACGAACACGCCTGGTTCCAGATAACTTTAGATGTTTCAGTGCAAAAGATTATAACCAGAGGACACACCATACCCTTAATTTCTCATCCACAAAACTCCAACAAAATCTCTGACATTCCACCCAGTCAGAGGGAACCAGTAGTTCTAGAAATTCAAAAACTGCTAGAAGAAAGACTCATCCAAGAGGCCCCATCAGATGAGCTAGAATCTGGAATTTACTCAGGATAGATTCTTTTTAGTACCAATGAAGGCAGGGGACTGGAGACCAATTTTGGATCCAAGTGGTTTGAACAAATCCATTTAACAGACAAAATTCCAGATTGTCATTGTTCAGTCTATTCTCTTTTTTCTAGGGAAGGATGATTGTCTGTGCTCAATAGCTCTCAAGGATGCATATTACCACATAAAAATGGACAAGCACTCCAAGAGATTTCTCCACTTCCAGCTGGGAGCCAGTCATTATCAGTTCAGAGCTCTGCCCTTTGGTCTCACCACAGCCCCAGGGTGTTAACCAAATGCATGGCAGTAGTAACAGCTCACTTGAGACTGCACAGATTCCGGGTGTTTCCATACTTAGATGACTGGCTCATTACCGCTTCTACTAGGCAATTACTAGAACAAGCAAGAGATTATGTTCTTCAGACCTGCGCCAACCTGGGGAGTATTGTAGATTATGAAAAATCACAGCTGGCTCCAACACAAACTTTAGAGTTTATAGGAGCAGTGCTAAATACCAATTCTTGCATAGCCTCCCTACCTTATCTAAAACTGCAAAAAATCAAGACCCAAATGGAAAAAATTATCAGAAACAAGAGAGTAGCTGCACGACTAGTTTTACAAGCCTTAGGTTTGATGACGGCGGCCATTGCGTTAGTTCCCCTAGCAAGGTTTTGCATGAGAATTCTACAGTGGCATCTGGCATCTCAGTGGTCCATACTGTATCAACCAATGTCAGATCAGATTTTGATTACCAGCCATTGCAAGAAAGACCTAGCTTGGTGGATTCACTCAGAGGAAATTCTTGTGGGCCGCCCCTTTGTTGCGTGTTAACCCCAAACCATAGTGACCACGGATGCCTCCTAGATGGGGTAGGAGTGGCATTATCTGGGCAAGACGTTCCAAGGCATTTGTTCCCCCATGGAGGCAAGCATACATATCAGTGTCCTGGAGCTGAGGGCAGTGCTTTTAGTGTTGCAGGCCTTTCAAACGGCTCTCCCCTTTGGAACAATTGTGGTTCAAACAGACAATATGTCAGTGGTTTGGTACATCAGCAAGAAGGGAGAAACCAAGTCGTACCCCCTTTGATGAGAAGCTTTCAGGGTTTGGCAGTGGGCGATCTCTTTCATCAGCTTTCTGATTGCAACGTATATTCCAGAGAGGTCCAGTGTGATAGTCGACAAACTGAGCAGGTGCATTCTCTTGCCTCATGAGTGGTTTCTCTATCCTAAAGTGGCGGAAAAGATTTTTTGTCACTGGTGCAGCCTTGCTGCGACCTGTTTGCATCTCCCCCAAATAACAAGTGCAGCAGCTACTTCGTCCTGGTCCCACTCCGGGGAGCCCTCATGGGATGCTCTCCTGCACAGTTGGCTCTCCAGACTGTTGAATGGCTTCCCCCCCCAATCACTTTAATTCCTCAGTTTCCAAAGAAAGTGATCAGGTTGAAGAGCAAGGTAATCCTCATTGCCCCCTTCTGTCCTCGACAGATTTGGTTCCCCTTTCTTTGACCTTCTCTGATTCAACGAATGGGGACTCTTGACCCAGATCCAGATCTCCTATCCCATCCAGAGGGATTAGTTCACCCAAACCTTCAAAACCTCAAACTCACGGCTCGGCTTCTCTAGTTCTATTGATTGTCAGACGTAATAATCTTTCTTCTCCAGTTTGTAGGATTCTCTTGTCCTTCCATAAGCCTCACCCCAGAAAACTTTACAATAGTAAATGGAATAGATTTTCATACTGGGCTCATGATAATACCTTCTCCTCTCCCATTGACAAAGTCTTACAATTTTTAGCTTTACTCTTTGAAGGAGTTTCTTCTTCTATTATCAGGGTTCAACTAGTGGCTATTTCAAATTTTCATAATTGGTTTAAAAAATATTCATTAATTTCTCATACATTTTGCAAAACATTCTTAAAAGGCACCTTAATGTTAAAGTCTCCATATAAGGATCCATTTGCACCTTTGGATCTAAACTTAGTGTTACAGACAATAGTGCATTCCCCCTTTGAGGCTGCTGCCAACTGCGACCGGAAATTCTTATCTTGAAAAACTGTCTGCCAGAAGAATTTCAGAAATTCAGGCCTTATCTTGCAAACCAGCATGTTTGATATTTCACAAAGACAGGGTCTCCTTAAGGACAAACCCTTCATTTTTCCAAAAGTGGTGTCAGAAACAAATATCAATCAAGCAATCAACTTACCAGTATTCTTTCCCAATTTCTCAAATAAAGCTGAATAGTGTTTGCATTTATTGGATGTGCATAGATAATTGTGTTTCTGTCTCCATAGAACAAAAGTTATAAGAAAATTTGACCAACTGTTTGTTTCCTTTTCAACTACCAGAACAGGTAAACCAGTATTTAAGGTCACCTTATCTAGATGGTTGAAAGATTGTATGTCTTTCATATACAACAAGAGAAAAGTCAAATTATCTGAACCTGTAAGGGCACACTGTACTAGAGCCATAGCTATTTCAGCAGTATTTCATTCTAAGATATCAATGGATGAAATTTGTGCAGTACCAACAAGGGCTTCTCCACATACCTTTATTACTCATTTTATATTGGATTTGATCTCAAGGGGAAGAGCGTCATTTGTTTCTATGGTGCTCAGGAATATCCTTCCTTGAGTCCTACCAAGATCTAAGGTAGCTGGGGACTCTGTCCCATATGTCAAGGATTAAATGAAGATTGGCAACATTAGATAAAGAAGTTTTGTACTTATTATAACATTCCACCTGTATTGTTCATCTTCATTTTTCGTTCACTCGCCACCTTTAATCCCCCCTTCCATTTAGAATTCTTGGTGGAACAAATTTTGGTCCTAGTATGCATTTTTTCATATATGACACCAGATGTGGTCTATATAAAGGTGTTGTTAGGATTATATTTTCTGTCCTTTTATATCTGCAAACTTTATCTGAGGTAATTTGGAGAAGGGCATTCTGGGGGCTTAAACTAAAGAGTTTTTTGGTTCTCATGGGCTGTAGTAACAGCCGAGTCGGTTCCAATATTCGGAACTGAACCCAAGTGACAAAGGTAAATGAAGATGGACAAGACAGATGGAACGTTATGTTAAGTACTTAATTTCTTTTTTCTCATAATCTGATAAACTGAAATAGCTTTACAGCTGTACCTGACAGAGGTCATGTATCAATGAAAAATTTGTCCATAAAGCATTCAGCTGTAAAAACGTGTCACTTATGTCGACATGCTCCTTTACAGTGCTGTTGACAAATACATCCAAAGTATCATAATTTTCATAAAGTGAAACAAACTGTTTTATCTCTGCAAATGTGCACGATGAAGGTTAAGTATAAGGGAAAGTTGTTTTTTAATGATGTAGGCTTTAGAGTGATGTCTCAATCTTCATATTCCTGTATGGAGATAGTGGCAAATCTATGAAAATATCAGTTTTCAAAAAGTGAAACAACTGTTATATATTTGCAGATATGCAAGACAGAGAGAGGTCAGTTTACCCCTATTGACATTAGCTTCAAAATGATGCCTTACACATCATGCTGCTGTCTTACAGAAGTATTGACAAAATATAAAAACGTATCAGTGTTCATAAGGTGGCAATTAAAGTGTTGTATCTCTGCAACTGTAATGCAGAGACTTCAGACTGCATGCAGTTTGCCTAGACTGCTGTCACCTTCAAAATGAAGTGCTACTTATCTTTTTATACTCATGTAAATAAAAAAAAATTTATAATATGAAAAATCAAACTTATGTACCGCCATGCGGAAGTGTTAAACTCATGTCGCGTCAGGATAAATAAGTGTAAAACTAATGGCAGCTTCAGAAGCATGTTAATTTGCTGCAAAAATACAAAAAAATCGTAATGTGAAAACTTACCTAATTATGTATCTGAAAGCATACTAGAAAACGTTTATCATCAAAGAAATTTATCACGATGGCTGTCCGTTTCAAAAATGATACCTCACCTATCTTCTTAACGTGCTCGCATACAAAGATACTGACAAAAATGTGAAGTGGATCATAATGTTCATAATGTATAATTATACTCTGCAGTCTACTTAGAGTTCATGCATCATTTCAGATTGTAGTGATCTGATGTCAGCTTTAAAATGACACCTCACCATCATGTTAACATGCTCCCGAATAGAGATAAAGTAATATGGAAAATATTGCAACTTGTGTAGCTAAAAGAGTACTGTATCTTTGCAGGTTTGCTACACAGAGTACAATGTAACAGAGCATGTAAGTCTGGATTATTGGCAGCTTTAAACTGATGTACCACCCATCATGTTACCTTGATCCCTTACAAAGAAATGGCTAAAGTATGAAATTATCATAATTTGCCTGTCTGAAGCATAAACAAATCACTGTATCTCTGCAGGAGTACTAAACATATTTCATGTGTCCAAGTAAATTTGTCCAGACTGATGTCAGCTTCATAATATCTCACCCATGTAGTCTCTAATTCCCTTGCAAAGATGCTGGCACAAATATGAAAATTACTATTATGTGCATATGGTTCAGTCCTGCATATCTGATGCGTAAAGGGCCAGATTAAAAAAAAACTTTACTGCATTGTGCCATGTGAATTTGCATGACAGGCAGCCACTATAGGGTGTTTACAATTCAGAAAACCAAGCCACATGGTGTGGCTATCCCAAATAATGTGGTAATTTGTGCTATATGCTAATCACTTGTAATGAGCACCATGTATGATGAGACAAAACAAAATGGGTGAACAATTCAGAAATGTTTGTGTCATGAAAAGGAGCTGCTCCAGTAGTATAGTTGAACTCAACCATATGGCAGTGTTCAGACAAAGTAAATCAGTTATGTTAGGAGTTGCAGCAGTCCTAGTAAACCTTACATTTCATGGCCTGCATGACGCCATCTTTGTGGACTGGTACTGTATTGATAGGGACACCATCCAACAAATTACGGAAATGTGTTGACTTTGTCGCAGCCCAGTGTGAGTCGTGGAGTGCCTATCCCAGTGCATACCAAGGTATGTAAGGCTTTTAAATAACAGGTACAAGGACATTTCTGTAACCTATTGGGGATATAGTGGGGGTATCTCATTCTGTGTTAAGAAAACTTCATTTTCTCAATGCATGCTTCAGCATGTGGAAGAGTATATTTGGTTACCACATATCCTAGAGGAGACAGCCAACAGAATGTGGGATTTCTATGATATAGCCTGTTTCTCCTGAGGCAGTGGGGACCATAGACTTGTGCATACACTGAAATAAAGGCCCCACCTGGTAAACTGGGAAGGAGTATTTGAACCACAACAAGTATCTCTTTATCAGCTGCCAGGTGGTCTGTGATGCAAAATGTATTGTCTACAATATGTGTGTGCAGGTCTCCCAGACAGTTTTCACAACCTCCATATATGGCAAACATATAACCTTACTAATGGTTTGCAAGGGGTGAATTCCCACAGGAGCATATTTTGGCAATGCCAGGCATGCCCTAGAAACCTGGCTTATGACACCCATAAGAAGTCTACACAGTCAGATTGTGGGTAGAACAATGTACTATCAATAACCAAAAGCATTGCTGAGTGTGTTTTTGGGCTGCTAAAGGCATGCTTTTGTTGTCTGGATTCATCCTCTGGTGCTTTGTAATATGACCTTGCCACATGTAACAAGTAGTCAGTAGCAGGTGATCATTACAGGATGAGGAGGCACAGTATGCCATGGTACTAACAGATGCCACTGACTGCACATTGCTTCACAACATAGTAAACGAGTTATGCAGACACTGGAATAAAAATGAAGCATGCAAAACCAACTCTAGGCTGTGTTTACTCATGCATAGACTGGCCACGATGTGCATCAGATGTAGGCATCCTAAATAATGTACTTAAGGGCAGTACACAGTTATTTGTACAGGTGGAGAAGGAAGTACAGCAGTGCATTTCTTTCACAGGGAAGAATGTGAATGCTGAGGAGTATAAAATAAAAATGCTTTTACGTGAGGTGTCATAATCAGTGGGGAGGGTTAATTTTGAGTAAGGTCAGGTCCCTGGATGTGTTAGATGTGCTGGGAGCTGTGGTGGTTTAAGTGTGGCCTGCAGGGACTCAGATGCAGCACTACAGTTTTGGCCTGCTGAATAGGTCCAGAGCCTGCATGGCAGAGAGTTCAGCATCTTGTCCATGCCCCTGTCCATGAGAGCTGGCTGTGCCAAGTGCTGCACTTGCTCTGCCATAATCTTGGCTAAATGATGATGTACTGTGTAACTTTGAACAATGTCTGCAAGGAGATGTGCTAGCGCGATGATGGCCACAACCATGAGGTGGCCTTTTTTGGGACTAAACACCTCCAAAATATATGTTTGAGACTGTTTTTAGTCATTGGTCTGTTAGTATGCAAAACAGTTGAATTATCATCCTTGTTCCTTTATGGGCCTTGCAAAATCGTTCACGCTACCTATGTTGACCTGGCCAAGGCATTTGATACAATACCCCCTTCGGGCATTGATAACAAACTCAAGAGGCTAGGTAGAAACCCATATGTCACCCAGTGGATAGCCAAGTAGCTGACAGAACTCAGGAAGTTAGAATTGGGATGTTCACCTCTACAAAGATGCCAGTCACAAGTGGAGTCCCTCAGGGATCAGTCCTTGGACTGCTTCTTTTTGGCATTTACTTCTCAGAAGTCAAGGCCAATGCCAGTGGTTTCTGGCTGACTAAATTTGCAGATGATTGCAACTTAGGAGGTGTCATTCAGTCTCACACTGACACAGACAAGCAGCTGTTGTCAGAGCTATGGACTAAAGCTAATTGCTAAGAAATGCATAACAGTATCCTTTGGGAAGGCATCCATCCCTGGTAACTATCATGTTGACAGCACACCCCTTAGAGTTGACCCAGTAGTCAGGGACTTAGGAACACACATAGATAGTAATCTAGCCTTTGATCATCGTGTGTCTACAGTGGTGAGGAAATCATTCTATGTTATGCAACTTATAAACAAAGGTATGGCATTGAAGTCCAAGGAAGTCATTGTTTCACTGTATTTGGCATTCATTAAAGCTATCTTTGAGTACAATGCCTCCTATGGTATGTTCTTAACCAGGCATAACCAATAACTGGAATGTCCACAGAGGTTCCTCACCAAAAGAATACAGGGTGTAAGTAGTATGTCCTATGCAGATTGCCTTAAGGCCCTATCCCTGTATTCTGTCTTCTACAGGCTTTTGAGGGGAGCTCTATGCCTGGCATGCAAGGCATTGTCAGACCCCACTCTAATGGACCTCATGCATATCCACAAAACCAGAATTACCCATTCTAAAGACAAAGCTTGCCTGTGCTATAAATAGGACCTGCTGGACAGATAGGTGTGTATCCCAGAGACTGCCCCATCTATAGAACAGGCCCCTCATCCATATGTAGCAGGGTTCCTCCCTAACCCAATTCAAGTGCAACTTGGACAATTGGATGGGAGATTGGAAATTCATTCCTGGTTTGGCACCAATGTCTCTAATGGACACGGGTAACCTGTAAATGGTTCATCTCCCAGGCCCATGCTTACACTTATCAGGGGTATCAGAACTTGTCAGAGATTTGGGATGCATGGCTAGGCTTAAAATAGCCCTTGTGGTCGTTAGCCTAGTAAACGCCTATGAACCACTAATACTGTCTACCTAGGCCATATAGTATACAGTACTTGTGCCTGACAGATATGTGCACATTCTTTAAGTAAATGTCAGGCCATCTAGGTTTACTGACCACATATCCCCCCAAAAATAATCAGTGCAATTAAACAAGGACACATGGCCATTACACTAACATTGTTACAAACGTAGTTGTTTATTGGCCAGAGGGCACATGAGTTAGTTTTCAGCATTTTCTGTCTGCTATAAATTAGGCATGTTTGCCCAGTTCCTTGCTCACTTCCACAGAGCTCAGCAGCACTTTACAAGTGTTTCCACTGCATGTAGAGCACAGACTAAGATAAGCATATTTTCTGAATTTTTTTTATTGCACTTTTTTTTCTCAGTGATTGCTATGGTTTGGTTGCATTTTGAAAGCATTTATTTAACATTTTGCTAATATATATATATATGTATATATATATATATATATATATATATATATATATATATATATATATATATATATATATAATTTTTTTTTCTTTTTGTTTGGTTTGTAGTTTCTGGTCACTTCTAAATCACCTTGCAGACAGGTGAATTAGCCAGGGACTTAGTTGTTTGGTATTAATCTGCCATCCTGTAGCAGAAGGGTTTATCCTGTTCTCTCTGAGTCTCTTAGTTGGGAAGCACTCCAGGGAGCTCAAAATGTAGTTGCTTATTGGCCAAAGGGTACAAGAGTTAGTTTTCAGTTTTTTTTTCTGTCTGGTGTAAATTAGGCACATTTGCATGGAGTTACTCAGCTGTGCAACAGAGGTTAGCAGTGCCTTGTACAGTAGCAAATGCTAACTTTGTAAAATTTACCTAGAAAGCTAGTTCTTAGGAAGTTAACCTGTCACACAGAAAGGTTTTGTGTGGGGCTAAGCTTAAGTCAACAAGTTAGTGTGCCTGAACATCCCTAACATCAGATCATATCATTATTTGACATCTAACCTAGGCAGATAGTTTGCATGTTGAATAGCATTAATACCAGATCATAGCAGTATATAACATCTAGCCTTAACCCTACACACCAGTCAGGTGGCCCCTGTAAAACCAGTGTCATGAACCATAATAGCCAAACCCTAGTACAGGTCCTGACAACATGAGTGTACAATTTCTTAATGTGTTGTGGTCTGCTTGATAGAAGTGGGCATCCTGACACGACATAGCTATTATCTCTTGTACTCAGACTACCTTTTATCCTTAAAAAAATAACACAGTATGTGAGAGGTGTACATATATAACTTCCTTGGAGGCAAATATCTCGCTTAAAAACAAGGTTGTGAAGAGGACACAGACATTACATCCTTCACGCATACCACACATCACACACAGACTTTCTTAGGCTCATGTACTTAAAAGAAACCTTTGCGAACCTCAAAGACCTTCTAAGGTGTCAAAAGGCAATTCCTATCCTCAGCAATCACTAAAGCGCATGTTAAAAGCAACACTTAACATGACACACAAGCCTCCACTCAGTGATTCCCAAGAACAAAACCCATAAGGCAACCAAACACTTTACCTAGTACTCTTATCATAGGAGATAATATTTAGTGATACACAGGTACTCTTCACACCAGGCTGGGCAAGAAGAAAAATACAGGTACTCCTCCATGCAAGGAGAAGAAAATGGTTGGTTGCCTATCTGGAGCTAGCATTTGCAATGTCATGCACACACTCAAGACGCTGCACCACAGTCCATGTGGATGTAAATGATATGAGATGTACCTCACTGACTATATGAAAAGAGACATTATGGATCTCTCTGAATATGTGTCACAGAGAGGTTACATGCCTTGCATTGAGCAGCGTTCTACCTTCAACAAGGAAGATGCTACAGTATTAACAGAAAATGATTGATTTTAATAAGTGGCTTAGTGTCTAGTGTTCCTGTAGGGAATCCAGTATCTATCACCATGGGCGTACATGGTTAGCAGAACATTTTACTTTGCCAAGTATGGTCTGCACTTGTCCTGCCTGGGCTTTTGGATAAGAAAAAAAAAGCAAAACACTTTATCCATCCTCTTAGAGCCTTTTTTAGGCATTGCCAAAATGACAAAACTACCAACATAGCAAAAATGCTCAAAGCAACCTTAAGGTGTTAATGCCTAATGCAAGGAGACTAAACAAGAAACTCCACACTCTACAAGCTGTCCTCTCTCTGGAGAATGTAGGCATCTGTGCCATTACTGAGACTAGGTTTAAAGCTGCAGAAGGTACTCTGGCAGTGCAAGCCTACAATGCCTTCCACACATTTAGACCAGTAGCAGCACAAACAGAGACTAAAGGTGGTAGTGTCTCAAAGAACCCTGTACAAACATGTAAATGGCTGCACTGTAGTTGCTGTACCTGCCAGAGATGAGTCCAAAATCTAACACCAAAAACAAACCTCCTCTGGTGAAATCCTTACCTTAACAGGATATATAACAAGAGAAAATAAAATCATGGCCAAAATCAGAAATTCTTTGCAAAAAATCACCATTTGCAGGAATCGAACCCTTGCAGTAAATTCCTTATCGAGATGGGGCTTTGTGCTTCTCGTTGCGCTTCTATAATGTAGCTTCACTAATCTGGGCATGGTAATTATGCTGATTAGGACTTGGCTCATTATTTTTTCTGAATCACTTAGTGATAATGCTTTGTAAACATTGTGCAGATTTCTGCTTGATGCTGTTCACATTACTGGGTCCTTCCAGGCAGCACTGCCTGCACATATGGACAGATGGTGTGCTTTCAGGAGAGGTGGCGATATTCCATATTTAACCATCTGGACATGGAGTCGCTGTAGAGCATATTGCCTCAATAGTTTATGCTGACATTTGAGGACTGTCATATTTCACACATTAATCTGACATTGTGAACCATTGTAGAGTATCTATATTTTCTGAAGTTATCTTACAAATGAGATGCATGTCAATGCATGTCACTGTGCAACAGATGTGGCATGTGAGACCTGATTTGGGTGCCAGTTCTCTGCAGTTTCACTGTGAAATTCTTTGAGATGAGACAAAAGCATTTATAGTGAGGTTTCTGTGTTCTGCTCAGGTGGCATAATCTTAATAGAGGCCTGTTGTCTAGGCCTGGTAGTTTTGTTTGAGTTTCCTGTGTTTCTGGCAGCCATTTTCTGCTGATAGATAGTCTGTCTTCATTATTATTGAGAGTAACAAGGCCTCCTGACCTTCTATAGTACACGTGATTGGGTAATAGCAGGGGCTGAGTAGTAATTTTATCTTCTAACTCTTCCATCCTTACTGGTATATAATCCCTGTGTCTTGAAAAGTTTGTGCTTGTATTTATCAGGCTGTGGATTGTATTTCATTACTGAAACTAAGAGGAAATTCCTTAAGATTCCAAGAGCAGGATAAGTTATTTCTTACACTTATTTCACTGAAATGCACTTCTAAAACACTTATAATTGTGCTGTACAGTTCATCTACTACATTTTGCACTGTTCTAAAGCTTTTTTTATTGTTTCACTGCATTTATGTACTGTTTTATACTGTTTTAACTGTATTTTTCATTGCTAGGTACTGTTTCATTACTCTAATTGCATGTTTGCTGAATTACTTAACTGTAAACTGCATTTTCATACTGAGAGTTGTATTTCCTGTTTGTGAGTGTTCTATCCAAGCTTTTCTGTGCATTTATGATTTTTTGAGGTTTCTGTGTTCTACAGCTAGGAACTGTAATAGTGTGCATTACTATAATTGTCTGTTTACAGTTAAAAGCATTCTCTAGAGTCTACTTGCTCCTTATCTGTTTAAAACTTTCATTTAGTGGCTACAGCTAGGAACTGTAATTTTCTCCCGCCCAACGTCCCTAGTGTTGTGGTATTCTTATACTTGGTGGCTTTGCAGTTGCCCGCCCATACTGTATATTTGATTTGTGACACTCCTCCCAGTCTAGTGGCATTAGTTCATTCAATCTAATAGAGAACATTTGTGAAGGCCAACCTACTCAGATTCTTAACTTTGAATTAACTTCTGTTCCAGCTTTCTCCATTTCCACTTTACTGAAAAAAAAATTTACTGAAAAAAAATTCTAAGCTTGCTTCCCCCCTTTCCTGTGGCAGGTCTTGTCCAGATATGGATTTGCTGTGTCCAGGACTGTTTGTGAGCTCCTGAGCCCCCCCCCCCCCCCCACACACACACACACTTAAATAGGGTTAAACTATTCCTGGCACCATAAAGTCTGCTCTTCAAATTTTCCCTTGCAACTAGCCATCTTTTTAGTTTTAGCACTCAAATCTGTTTCTTTGAGCTCAGCACTTGTTCAGAACTCGTAAACACTAAATAAGCTACAAATTACTACAGCACTCAACTTTCTTCACTTGTCTAGAGGAAAACAGTTTTTAGTACTTAATAAATAAGCACCTATCCAGGCATGTCTAAAGATCAGCTCCCGGTGTTTTCTCCTGTCTACCTGATGAATCTGGGCATCTTGGGACAATGCAGCAATTGCCTCATGTACACAGACAACCCTCTCCTCCTACCACCCAACACTACGACCTGTGAGAGATGCACTTATATAGCCAAACTGGAAGCAAAGCTCTCATCACCAAAGACTGGACTAGACAGTCAAGAGGAGAAGGCAAACACTTGCACTGCACCACACTCCTCACATAGTCCCTCAAAACCTACACCACCAAAACACACACCTACATTCACTGAGGCTGTCAGTAAAAATCTGCCCAAACAACCAAGACCTCCAAAGCAGAAATTCAGGCAACCTGCACCCCCCAATATAACCCAAATGACACATAGTCCACATACTCAGTGTGCCACTCAACTACAGCCCATAAGGCATAACGTACCCAACACTCTAGTCATAAGTGACTGTATAGTCAGGCACACTGATGTTCCACTCACCAGGCTAAACAAGGAGAAAGTTACTGTCGGGTGCCAGGATCCACCACTTAATGCACACAGTCAGGTCACTCCACAACAAGTACAAATATGACTCTGTCATTGTCCATGTTGGTGTGAATGACCGGAGACATACCTCCCTGGACTACATGAAAAGAGACATGGAGGAGCTCTCCGATCTTGTAGCCCAGGCAGGTATGACACTAGCCCTGAGTAGCATCCTGCCATCACCCAGAATGATACCACAGAACTAGGACAAAATGATTGACGTCAACAATTGGCTAAGCTTCTGGTGTCATTCTAAGGGAATCCAGTATCTGTCTGCCTGGGATGACATGATTGACAGACCAAGCTGCTTTGCCAGAGATGGCCTGCACCTTTCGCCCGTGGGATTCTGGATACTGGCAAAGGCTCTTGCCACCCCTGTAGTGCCTTTTTTGGGCAAGGTTCAAATGAGAAATTCACCACCGTAACAGGTACAAGCAAGCAAAATCTGAGGGTAATGCTACTCAGTGCTAGAAGTCTAAACCTCAAAATGCACTCACTCGAGGCATTCCTTAAAATGGAGAACATCGACATCTGTGCAGTGACAGAGACCTGGTTCAATGCTCCAGAGAGCACCCCTGCATTACCAGGCTATAATTCATACCACACCTTTCGGCCACCAAACCCGGTCCCGAAACACTAAAGGTGTAGGCGTGTCCATATTCATTAAAGGATATCCACACCTCCAAGCTAGTTGCTCAACATAATGCATCCGAGATTATCCAAGTTCAACTAACTCTGGGAAAAAACGCAATTCAGATTGTAGCTTGCTACAGATCCCCAACCATGCCCCAGGATTCCCACTCCTCTTTTCTTGATACACTGGAAAATATTAAGGTACAACCCAACACCCTAATAATGAGTGATTTCAACTACCCCACTATTAACTGGGAAAACTACTCATGTACAAACTCTTTTTCTCAACGTTTTCTGGAAATCATCAATTCCAATGCCTTGCTTCAGCTTATCCACACCCCCACTAGGGGCAGCAATATCCTAGACCTGGTCATCACCAACATGGGAGACTAGTGTTCCACACCAGAGGTCAGCTCCTCGTTGGTCAGATCCCTACCACAAGCTAATCACTCTAGACATCCACATCCTGCTCCCACCCCCCATTAGGAAAATAACCGTAAAAAAATTCTCCAAAGCCAACTTCACGCTTCTTAAGACAGAAGTGGCAAACTTCGCAACACCCATGCAGATGGACAATAGAGGTATGACTGCTGAATCGTACACAAATGCACTTTATAAGCACTTACACGAGTGCATCGATCGTGCTATCCCTAACAGAACCAAGATGCTATCCTCCAAAAAAAGGAAGCCATTCTGGTGGTCTTCTGCCATAAACAAACTCTACAACAGAAGAAAGAAACTGTTGCAAAAAAGAGTAAAATCCCACGATTGGAGGAGCTCCCTGGTCAGCCTCAGTAAGAAGCTGAGATCCCTCATAAAATCCTCCAAAGCTAGTTATGAAAACAAAATCGCCACTGATTCTAAAGACAACCACAAAGCATTTTATAGCTATGTCAAGAATCTCAATGGCAACACTCAGATCTGCTCTGAGTTACAGCACAATGACACTAAATATACAGAACCAACTGATATTGCCAGCATCCTGGCATATAGGTTCAGTGCTAACTTTACCCCCCTCTCACCCCCTAAAGGGCCCATCTTTATACCAGAAGAATGCAAAGTTCCTGTAATCACGGCTGCAGAGGTAAAAACCTCACTCTCCAAAGCCAAGAACACAGCATCCATGGGACCTGACAACATCCCAGGCTGCCTTCTACATGAACTACAGAATGAACTGGCGCCCCACCTAAGTACCATGTTCAGTCATAGCCTCCCTCCGGCTTTGTGCCCATTGAATGGTGCACAGCAACAGTTATCCCACTCCACAAATGGGGGGGGGCCACAACAGACCCCAGGAACTACCACCCCATTAGCCTGACGAGCCTGGTCTGCAAGGCCATGGAACATATCATCATGGAACTCATAAACAAAGACATTGGAGATCTCCAGACTCTGGACCCCACACAGTTCGGGTTTGTCAAAGGCAGATCATGTCTCCTAAACCTGATAGACTTCTTTGAAGTAGTCACCAAAGCCATAGATGAGGGTAAGGTGGTTCACACAGCCTATCTAGATCTTGCCAATGCGTTCAACACCATCCCCCACTCCGGAATTATAGATAAACTCACTAAACTAGGTATAAATCCCATTGTCACAAGATGGGTTGCCAACTGGCTTACTGACAGAACCCACACTGTGAAAGTAGCAGACTCCAAATCAGACTTCAGACCAGTGGCAAGTGGAGTACCACAGGGTTCAGTCCTGGGTCCTCTCCTGTTTGGTATATACTTCGCTGAAGTACAGGCTAACACAGAAGGTCTTTGGCTAACTAAATTCACAGATGACTGCAAACTAGGAGCCATAATCGAAACTCCTAACGATCTGGACATCCTACAAAAGGGCCTCACTGAGACAGATGCCTGGTGTCAAAGCCATGGTCTCAAGCTCAATGCCAAAAAGTGCGTTGTCATCCCCTTTGGTAAAACCTCTGTACCTATGAACTACCACATAGGCGATAGTCTACTTAACACTGAAAGTGTGATGAGACCTTGGGACACAGGTGGATAGTAATCTTTCCTTTGATAATGACATGGCCGCAGTGGTCAGGAAATCCTCCTACATGGCACACCTCATCACAGAAGGTTTCTCATCCAGAAAAAAGAGGTCATTGTTCCCCTCTACTCATCACTCATTAGACCCATTATAGAGTACAACGCCCCTTTTGATATGTACCTCACAAAACATCTACAACAACTGGAAAGGCCACAAAAATACCTCACAAAGAGAATTACTGGCCTCAAACAGATTACTTACACAGACCGACTCAAAAAACTCCAGCTTTACTCCGTTGCATATCACCTACTCAGAGGAGATCTCTGCCTAACATACAAAGCTATGTCAAACCCAGAGCTGTTGGACATGCTCCACTTAAAGAAATCCCAATCCCTCCAAGCTACACGCTCTAGGGACCTAACCTTGTCACCGCAATAAAAAGAACATGCTGGAGGGATAGATTCCTGTCCCAGAGACTTCCCATACTCTGGAACAGACTACCTATCTATGTCAAACAGAGCTCCTCATTAGCACTCTTCAAGAAAAATCTTGATGATTGGATGGGTAATAAGAAATTCACCCCGGGGATCACTTCTGTGGTTTTTCTTGACAGGGGCACAGGAAAATAATTTTCTTGGATGGTGAAAGCCAGGGTACCTTTTTGGCTAGGCTTGTATAGGCCCCAAGGCCAATAGCCTAGTACCTACCTATGAACCTGTGGAGAAGGAGTGGGTAATTCTCCTTATAGAATACAGAGGCGATGTGAAAAGGAGACAGATAATATTGTACCACCTCTTCTTCCTCTGTAAAGATAACATCCAAATGTTTATGCAGGAGGGCTATAAAGAGATTCATTTTAAGGCAGAAGCTTGGAATAGTGTAGTCCAGATTGTCATATGTGCAGCTGGCATCCCACACATGGCAGAACAGTGCTATCTTTACATTGAGATGAGGTATCACAATCCTGACATCCTTGGCCGATGGGAGGATGAAATCAAAGAGCAGACGCCACCTACATACTGTATGATGTGCATGCCATCCAGAAATACTGCACAGTGCCCTCTTTATGTCTATAGCTCCTGAAGATATCAAAGCAAATAGGAAGCTACATAGAAGAAAACTGAAGCACCTTAGAGAATGCCTGAGAAAGTATACCTGCTTTCTTGGTTTTAATATTAACAGTAATAGGGATTCATTTAAAAAGTGTATGATTTTCATACTTCGGTGTCATTTCTATCATTGCTGCCATAGCCCAAAGGTAGCAGTATGCCTGCTCAGTGGTGTTTGTGTATGCATTCCTTATTTATAGGTGGACATTTGGCTCATGTTGTTAAGGCTCTGTTCTCACATTGTCAGGATGCCTATGAGTTCATTACCCAAGTCATGTTATAAAGAACATTAACTTTTATTTTTCCACTTAATTAGTATGACTGCAGCATTACATGAGCAAAGATGTAAGATCATCATCATTATTTGAGTGCACGTTTAAATGTAAAAGAGAAGTTGTTTCCTTTGCGGATTACGTGAGTGAAATAGGTACATCTCAACAACATTTATTCTTTGTGTATGCACACTTGTCTCAGACATCAAAGTGCTTGATCTCTGACGTCAGCCACCTGTTTGGCTGTCTAAATAGCACAGAATATTAATCATCTATCTGTCAGACTGCATATGATGGTGGCTGTTGGTTTAGTTCCCATTCTCATTTATATATACTAACATACTTCCATTCTGGAAACGTGTAATAGTCACCTACTATATGCTTCACTAGCTCCTTCATTATGACTGTTTCTGTGGCTCAATTTGAAAGTGAAGTGCTTGGTAGAATGTCTCTGAAAAGGATAAGAAAAGGATAATGGTTTCAAATCCATTCAGGCTTGTAGGTGTGCTTTCTTTTCATGGCATTTGCTTTATAGCACAGTGACACTGCTAATGTCATAACTGATTTCATTCTATGCATCATTAACTTTTCTGTAGCACACCAAACCTGTGAGTTTTACACGTTTTTTTAACTTCAAATACTTCACTTTGCTGCCTGTGCTTATGTCTCATACCCCTGTTCCATTGTCTTCTGCATTACTGGACTTGTCACCACTTCCTTTTGTGGTCTTGGGTCTGTTGTATGTATGTTTCTGTAGCCCTACTACCACCTGTATGCTCCCACCTTAGGCATACATCCCCTACTTCCTTCCAAAGCACATTTCCTTGCATATATGTATCTTGGAGTTACAAAACTATAGTTGCACACAATTTATGTATGTATTTATTAGAATTTTTTTACCAGGATTCTCCACCTGGGGATAAAGTGCCCCTTTTAAGTGGAAACCTGGGGACAAAAGCTCCAAATACAAGTACATATACAAAAGCAGATAAAAATTACAATGACTTTAAGCAATTTAACAGAATGAATTCAAATAGAATACATAGTAAAACATAAACAGGGTTTTGCAAAAGACAACAGAGCATATCAGTAATTAAATATTTGTAAGCTACGAGTAAAATCTAATATATGAGTACAACAATGGTATAAAACAAAGAAAGTGAAAGAAAGGATAAGAGAAAGTCATTTGCACAAGTAAGGTTTTAAAAAGTGAGGTTTGTGAGGAAAAAACTATTCAAATAACATGTTGGTAGAAGTGATAATTATATAGCAGTGTATATGAGGAGAAAGGTAAAAGATAACTTCAAGAGGCAACACCAGAGAAAGAAGTACAGAAAGAGGTTTGCTGCTTCTGGTCTAAATGTGTGAAAGGCACTGTAGGCTTGCGCTGCCAGAGTACTTTATGCAGTTTTAAACCTAGTCTCAGTAATGGCACAGATGCCTACATTCTCCAGAGAGAGGACAGCTTGTAGAGTGTGGAGTTTCTTGTGTAGTCTCCTTGCATTAGGCATTAACACCTTAAGGTTGCTTTGAGCATTTTTGCTATGTTGGTAGTTTTGTCATTTAGACAATGCCTAAAAAAGGCTCTAAGAGGATGGATACAGTGTTTTTCTTTTTTTTTTTTTTTTTGGTGGGGGGGCTATAGATCAAGTTTTATCGGTATCCAAAAGCCCAGGCAGGACAAGTGCAGACCATCCTTGGCAAAGTAAAACATTCTGCTAACCATGTACTCCCATGGTGATAGATACTGGATTCCCTACAGCAACACTAGACACTAAGCCACTTATTAAAATCAATAATTTTCTGTTCATATTGTGACATCTTCCTTGGTGAATGTAGAATGCTCCTCAATGCAAGGCATGTAACCTCTCTGTGGCACATATTCAGAGAGATTCATAATGCCTCTTTTCATATAGTCCAGTGAGGTACATCTCAGATCATTTGCATCTACATGGACTGTGGTGCAGCGTCTTGAGTGTGTGCATGACATTGCAAATCCTAGCTCCAGATAGGCAACTAAACATTTTCTTCTCCTTGCCCAGCCTGGTGTGAGGAGTAACTGTGTTATTCATTGGATGTGCTAGAAGATTAAATAAATAATTAGTAAATAAGCTGAGTGATCCTGCATAAGAGGATGTAGATTTATTGTCGTGAAGAGAGGCTGTAAGGTAGCAGTATATATTTTGTGGTTGGGTAGAGGGAGATACAGAAGGGATATGATCTGAAAGGGGATGAAGAATATCACATGCACAACCAACTTTGTACACATTTTTACGATGACTACTCTAGACATTTGTGCTTGCTATTTGTTTACTACAACTACATGTACACTACTGAGTCCGTGAGTTGGTCCAACACGATCTTTGTGTGGGTATCTGTTGCAGCTGTGATGAGAAGCAGCTCATTGTGCACATTTGCCTGGCCACATGCATTGTTAATGTACCTTGAGGCTTTTCACGCCGGCATAGTAAACACTGTTGACTTGTTCGCAATCATGGATGTGGTGTTTCAGAATCCCCAGGATGGTGTTATATCTCTCCATATGTCCTTCCTATGGGCCTTATTGGTGGCCATATTTTTGTGACCTGATGATGTCCTTCCATATCACTGTTGTAGTATTCTTTACATAAGGGATCTCCTGCCAAGGGTAGCCCAACCTCCGGCCAGTATACCAAAACATTTAGAAGTTATAAATGTACATCACATGTATGCTTTCCCACACAAGGCATAGGACGTAAAGGTGACATACAGGCGTACCTATGTCAGAACTTCTTTGCAGTCAGTCCAAATGCCATCAGTGAATGTTGGTCTTGAGCGCTCCTTCTATGCTGAGCTGGGCTGTGTTTCAGAAAAGTGCCCCATTGGAGCTTCGCCTTTTTTTATTTTGGTGTGTTTACTTGTCATCCACAAAGGGAAAATGTCAAGTTGGAAGGCAGATTCCACATAAAGGCTGTCATATGCAGTGTTCTCTTCATACAAACAGAGGGAATTCAGTGGTGAGGACTGAATGGGTATTTCTCATGACTATACACAGTATTGTTTCTGCCAAGCATTTGTCCCCAAGACCCTGCTTAGTCATCTCTCCTCCTTGTTGATTCACATGAGAACCAGCGCCTAAAATTGTTGGCTTGAAGGTACTGTGGTGAAGTCTTCCCATCCCAAAGGTCAAATGTCTGCCAAGAAAAAGGCCAAAAAACACAGGTGTGATTCAGCTGCTCTCCCACCTTCCTTGGACCAGACATCTAGTGAAAGCCTATAGGATCATCTGTTTTTTTTTTTTTTTTTTTTCCAGAATCCTCTGCCAGAACCCCGTTGGGGACCGGCATGGATCTGACTTCTCACACGTCCTTGAAAGCCTTACAAACGTTCATTCTGGACTCTGAGAGGGAACCTCGGCTGATTATATTTGAGAGACCAAGGGGGATACAGCAAATAATAGTTAGGGAGGAGATTCCTACTGCATGTGGGTTGAGTATTGGCAAGGGTCCAAACCACCTAGGGTTTTTTGACTAGACGTCCCTCAAAAGAAAAAGCAAAAAAAAATAAGCACATTTCTCCTGCTTTTAAAGATCCTCAATGTGAATGGCAGGATTTTGCACAGGAGTTGTTTAATATCTTAATGGCTTTAAAGCCTCCTCAACTTGTCTCTGTGCCTGCTCCACCTTGGTCATGTACTCCTCTTAAGTGCAGGAGTCCTCTGAAGAGAATTTGGAGTCTGTGGAAGAGTCTTTGGCATATTCTTCTCACATTTTTTCTCCTTTGGAGTATGAGTCTGAAGAACATGATTTTGTTAGTCCAGATTGTTCTTTAGAAAAACTCTCTTTCAAGGACACTATTCTCTCATGATGGAATTTTTCAAATGGGACTGTTCTCAGGTTTCTGATATTCAAATGAAGACTAATGAACTCCTCCAGATGGAGTCTCCCAAACCCTCTGCTGTTTCTTCAGTCTTGGCTGCCCTTTTAGATACCTTTTCAGCAGTCTATGTTGTCTCTGATTCTCAGCTTTGAGCTCTCAAGAAACCTAACAGATTTTACAAGGTACCTCATGATTGTAAATTTTATAAATGCCCTTCTGCTAATCCTTCTGTAGTGTCTTTCTCTTCTGAAAAACCTTCTAAACTTTAGCTATCCTTCTGCTGATCCTTCTATAGTGTCTTTCTCTTCTGAAAAACCTTCTAAACTTTATCTATCTATTAAACTACTTCCTTCTGATAAGGCTAGGAGAGCCATGGAATGTCTAAGCAAAAAGATCGTTCACCCTGGCTTTTAGGGCTATTAATTAGCAGACTCATATATCCAGGTATGTTTAATCCTTCTTTCTTAAGCTTCTCAGGTGCTTTCTGACCTCCCCGATTCAGAGAAGAAGGTTTCAGCCCTTTCTTTTTTGGGGTCTACCTCTCACGTGACTCACCACTCTCTTAAATGTAGTTATGATGCAGCTGATTCTTCCTCTAGGGCTGCTGCATTTGCTTCTATTTTGAGACGCTTCTTTTGGCTTTGTCTTCAGCCTTTACCTGATGACATTAAAGCTATATAGGTTGATGTCCCTCTTGGTAATAAAACCTTTTTGGCTCTGCTGCTGAGCTTTTATCCTCCACCCAAAGCTTTCTCACTGATTATCTTCTTTCAGTCTCTTCTTCCTTTGGCTTCAGTCATAGCTAGGGATTTTCTTAGGATTCTAGGATTCATGGCTTCCACCATTTATATGCTGGTTTTAGCCAGGCTCCATATGAGAAAACTTCAGTGGTACCTCAAGTCATTGTGGCTGCAACACTGTCCCTTTCTTCCATGTCTCAAACTCGAGCTTCAGTGGTAGATTAATCAGCTTTCTGTCAACCCAGAGCTTCCTTTCCAACTTCCAGTCCCATTTCAGGAACTCTCTTTAGATGCCTCGGACAGGGGATGGGTCCCTTCTTCCATTCCCCTCAAGGTCCAGGGTCTCCGGGCTCCCCATCAGAGGTCAGATCTCATCAACATCAAGAAGATGGGATCTCTCCTTTTAGCTGTTCAAACAGTACCACAGTGATGTGGTACATAAAAAAGCAAGAGGGGATGTGGTCCTACCTTCTTTACACTTTCTCACTGTTCAGGTCTGAGATCTTGCTGTCCAGTATCAAGTAACTCTTCAAGCTGTCTACATTCCTTCAGAGCAAAATATAGTGGCAGAGTCTTTAAGCAGTTCTAATACACAGGCTCAAAAATGGATGCTTCATAGAGATGTGCTTCTGGACATGGTCCATTGGTGACTTATTCCACAGGTGAATCTTTTTGTCTCCCCTCTGAACAGACATCTTCCTTTTTTCTGTGTCAGTGTCCCAGTCCTCTGGCTTGTAAGGTGGACACCCTGTCCTTTCCTTGGAAGAGGATGTTTCTTTAGGCCCTCCCCTTCCCCTTATTCCAAGGGCCCTGCTCAAGATCAAGCAGGACTTCCCCAAAATCTTGCCGGTGACTCCCTTTTGACACAGACAGCATTAGTTCCTATTCTTCACTTAGCCAGGGACAGTCATCACACGGTACCGCACCAGGTAGACCTCCTCACACAAGACAAGTGGTCTCTGAATCATCCTTACGTGTCCACTGTTCAGCTGACTCTGGGGGTGACAGAGTTTTGATCCATTTTAGGCACCTTATTTTCTGAGGACATGCTTAGGTTTCTGCAGGAGGCCAGGAAACCCGCTACCCGGAAATCGTATTTGTCCAAATTGATGAGATTTTCTGTCTGGTGACTCTGTTGTAACCAGGATCAGTTTTCAGTAGGGATCCCTCTGGTTCTCTCTTATTTGTGTGAATTTCTGCATGTTGGGGTGGGATATTCTTCAGTTTAATTCACCTCTCATCTGTTTCTGCTTATCTGCCCTTGACTCCTCCTCTGGCCTCTAGTTTTGAGGCCAAACCATTTCTTAAAGGTGTCTTCCATATCAGGTCTCCCAGGAAACCTACTCCCACCTTCCTGGGACCTCAGTTTTGTTCTAGAAAAATTGACTTAGGCTTCTTTTGAGCCTGCAGCTTCAGCTTCCTTTTGCAACATTGTACATGGAAGACTGTTCTTTTGGCCCTTACTTCAGCCAAGAGAGTATCTGAACTCCAGGTTGTTATGGCTGTTCCTCCTTTCTTAGTTTTTCATAGAGACAGGGTGCCTATTTGTATCAATCCTTCTTTTATACCCAAGGTGGTCAATGAGTTGTCTGTTAAGAAGTCTATTAATTTGCATCCTTTTTTCCTTCTCCGCAGTCTTCACATCTTGGATTTACATAGACAGCTCAGATATTATTTGGACAACACTAAGGTCGTTCACAAATCTGGGCAACTTTTTGTCTCCTTTCATATCAGGTTTAGCAGTATCTAAATGGACCATATCCTCCTGGATCGCTATGCCATTTCTTTTTGTTATTCCTTTCATGGTAAATGTCTTTCTTCCTCTCTAAAGGCTCATTCTGCCAGAGCTGTTGCTTCCTCTGGTGCTTTTTTCATAGGACTGGACACCAGTTCCATCCTTGAGGCTGCTACTTGGACTTCTATCCATATCTCACTAAACATTATAAGTTGGATGTTGTTTTCAGAGCAATAGCTGGCTTTGCCAGAGCTATCATGCATGGGTTTCTAGAGGGCTGTTCTGTGCCTTCCTCCTCCTAAGTTTCCTCTTGCTTTTGCATTCTCCCTTTTGTAAAGAATACTGCAGCGTTGGTATGGAAGGACATAGTACAGTTGTGTAAAACCTTACCACAACAATAGATGTCATACTCTTCACTGTTGCAGTATTTGCTCGTTCCCACCCTCCTCCCCATTCTGCTCTGCCCTATTTCTTTTGGCTTTCTGGCCAGGGATTATTTTCTTTTTTCTACATCTGGATGCAGGTTCCTCCTAGTCCCCAAGGACATTTTTTTCCTCCTGGGGTTTTTCAGTTTTGAGGTATGTACATCCATATATCACCTTTGTGCCCTACTCCTTGCATGGGGAGCATACGTGTGATGTACAATGTCTGTAAATTCCAAAAGCTTTGGTATACTAGCCAGATGTTGGCTACCCTTGACAAGAGATCCCTTATGTAAAGAATACTGTAATAGTAAACAGAAGGACATCTACTGTTATGGTAGGATTTTACACAACTATAGTTTGCCTTGCTACTGACACCATGTAATGATTTTCCATGTAGTGTCGTAATTGTTGAAATATGATAGTATACCCATTTCATAAATGTGGGGAATGTTATTGCAACAAAACAGAGCACCCACTTGACTATACCAGACTCCAGGTGAAATTACATTACATGTATTGCATTTGTACACAGAACTTTCCAAGCTGCTAAGTAGAATTTTAAAAGTAATGGCAAGTGGCTTCCAGAAAGAAAAGATGAGTTCCTGGACTCAAGGAAGAGCCAACAAGTTTTAATGACTATCTACAGAATTCCCTGACCCCCTCCCTTCCCACCCTGGGAATCCTCTAATCCATTCCAAAACTATGACCTTCTGTCTCTCTCTATGTCAACAGATTATCTCAGAGAAATTGGTTCTGAGATTGATTCATCAGGGATATTGATGGCAGTAGCAATCTCTCACTCCTTTGCAGGAGATTCCTCCTCATCTGCCATCTATCATCTGCCAAGTCAGAGATAGAAGCTGTCCTTTCTCAGAAAGGTGAAGGTTTTTATTCAAAAATATTTCTTGTGCCAAAGAAAGCAGCCCTTGCAGACCAATTGTAGATCTTTCCTTTCTAAACCAGTTTGTGAAAGTTGCAGATCTTTCCTTTCTAAACTAGTTTGTGAAAGTTCTAAAGGTCACAAACTTACATCTCATACCCTGTTTGTTTTTTAATGACCCTAGAATTAAAATGTTTATTTCATTCCTGTAGCTCTGGATTTCAAACGTGTCTTGAGATTTTCTGTGTCTGGATCACACTTTCAGTTCTCAGCTTTACCCTATGGGTTATCTACTATCGCAAAGATATTCACAAAAGTGTCTAGCTCCAGTAATCTACTGCACACTGCAAGGTGTTCACATTTTATGTAGATGACTTGCTTATCTTTGCAGAGTCTTTTTCAAAGTGTTAGGAATTTTTCACCTGGATGAAAATTCTCCTTCACAGACAGGGTTTTAGGAGAACATTCAAAAATCTTGCTTGATTCCTTCTCACGGGATTGTTCTCCTAAAGTGTCTCCTAGATACCGCAGTTCAAAGAGCTTTTCTTCCACAGGAAAAAGATCTATATCTAGATCTGTTTCTGAGTTTTTCCACTGTGGTCCCAAAATTAGCATTCTGAGACATTCCAGGTTTCTGTTCTGGGATTTGTGAAAAATTAGCTTCTTTGGTGAAGAGTACATTTAATTTGAGTCCAGGTCTCTCATTTTCACTTTCATCTCCTGAACAGTCTGTGATTATGAATTCCTCAAACTTGCTTGGAGAGCAGTGTCTATGGGAGCAAAAGTACAGGGTTTTTCAAACAAAGACAGAACAAAACACACAAACATAAAATAGATGCTGGTGATAAATTATCTTGGCTGTCTCAGTCATCTGTGGGTCCGAGAACCATTACAAGTGGTTACAGACAACAAGACAGTAATGTGGTACATAAACAGTGAAGAATCAGATCTTACTTCCTGTGCAGACTAGCCATGGTATTCTGAGATATAACTTTTCAGTACAGTCTCATTCTGCAGGCATCTTACGTCCCACTCAGAACAAAATTTACTATTTCAACATGTTTACTCATGGATCCCTCTCCTTTGAATGTACTGCCATATCCAAAATATTTTTGAAATGGGTCTTGCATACCAAACCTCCTAGATAATAGGCTACTCCTTGTAATCATAATTTTGTTTTAGAAAAATTAACTCTTGCTCCATTTGAACCAGTTTATCAGGCTGATTTGAGGTTCATAACATGGAAAACAGTTTTGCTGATTGCTCTGACTTCTGCAAGAAGAGAATCTGATTTACACGCTCTTATTGTGGGTGATTTTCCAGAAAGACAGGGTTTCCTTAAGAACTAAATCCTTCCATTATGCCTAAAGTGGTATCTGAGTTTACTTCGATACAAGTTCTCCGTCTTCTTTCCAGAGCTAAAACTGAGGAAGAAAGGATCCTTCATGCTCTGGATGCCAACAGACAACTCTGATATAGTCTTGACAAAAATAAAACTTTCAGAATCTCTGGCCAGGTATTTATTTCATGTGAAGGTAAGAAGAAGGAACAACCTGTGCCAAAGCAGATGGTCTCCAAATGGTTGTCTTATTCTGTTATCTTTTATTATACCAACCACACCATCCACATAAAGGGTATTTAATCAGGGTCAAGGCTCATTCTGCCAGGACTTGGCTTCATCTGTGTTTTTTTTTGGAACAGTTTGGATTCTGAAAGTATTCTAGAAGCAGAACTTCAGTTCTCTGTGCATACCTTTACAAAGCACTGCAATTTAGATTTCTTCTCCAGGTCTAGGGCTGACTTTGATAGGACCTTTCTCCAGGGGCTCCTGGACCTGCATCCTTCCTTGGCTATGGTAGTCTACTCATATATCTAAGGCTACTGCAACAAATGAAAAATGGAGTACGGTTGTGTAAGGAAACTTACCATAACAATGGATGTTGCAATGATCACTGCTGCAGCAGGTTCATAGTTATGTACCAGGCTAGCTGCTCTTGAATGACATTATAAGCCTAGCTAATCTACATTTCAGTGCTTGAATTAACCTGTCCTGTTTGGTGTTAGATTTGACTTGCCCATGCTACAGTTGAAAATTATACACTGCACCTAGTAAGATCATACCATAAATAATTTGGGAGAACCTTATGCATGGGGTAAAGCATTTGGGAACTGACTCTGTCCATTAGTAGGGCAGAGAACAGTCCTTGAATAAATATTATATTGCCTGCTCATATTGGAAGGAGTGAGCTTTGTTTTGTTTGGATGGAGAGTCTTTTCCAGTGCACTGGTGTCCCCTGCAAGATGTACCTTCCCTCCAAACCATTCTGTTGATGAAGATGTTTAGATCCCTGGACTGAAAATTTCTGATGTCATTTGACTTTGCTGATGTGCAGTAGATCATTCAGAATTGGATCAGAGAATGCCTTGTATGCCAGACACAGATCACTTCTTAGCAGGCTGTAGGATAACAAGTATAGTGACAGGACTTTGAGATGGCCCATGTAGGACATATTGTTTAGGTCTTGTATCCTTTTAGTAAAGTATCTCAATGGACATTCCAGTTGCATAATGTGTCAGGATAGATACATGCCCAAGGAAGCATTATCTCAATGACTGGCCTAATGACGACTGAGTAAAGGGGAACAATGACATCCCCTAATCTAGACACAATACCTTAGTTTATATGATGCACAATACAGAAGGGACTTTCATACAATAGTGACCTCATTTTGGTTGAAAGTTGGGTCAGTTTCCCCATAAATTCCCAAATCCAAAATGACTGGATCAGCTCTTAGAGGCATATTATCAGTGTGGTAGTTCTCCAGGGTAGACATCTTCCCAAAGGATATGATATTGCATTTTTTTGGCATTTAGTCTGTAATTCTGGTACTAGTTATTTGTTTGGGACAAACCTTCCTGCTGGATGGCTAAGTAATTTGGGGATTAAGCTATCATGCAGGAAGCAAGTAGCCAGTCCTTCCTCCAATCCCCCTTATTTTTATGTTTTTTGTCACGGAAAGGACTTTTATTTTTAGTTTCCTAGTTTTGACCTTTTCAGAGCTCTAGCCTCCCTTTCTCAGTTAACTACTATTTTTTTTAAGCTTTCCTCAAGCTGTTAATGGTTTGTGGGCATGGAAGGTGCTCTTAAGCTTTGGAAGCTGTCTGACTGTTTCACCTTAGCAGGATGTAACCCATATAGCTAAGACTATTGCAGCCATGATCATTCAGACATCTACTGGATTTAAGTTTACTTAACACAACTGTTATTTTCCTTTCTGATCTTAGATACTTGAAAAATGTATTCACATATAATTTCTAGAACATTTGAAGGAATGCAATAGTCCATCTCCCAGCACAAATATCAGTCAGACTACAGTACTGAAACTGCTATTTGAACATTCACAAATGTTTTGTGTTGCAGACTCAACAGTACATAATCTGTAAGTATAGTCTTCCAAGATTTGTGATACTTTCCTTCATAACTTCCTGCTCCACATACTAGCCAGCTGTAATTTATTTCCAGGTTCTAGTAAGCTGGTCTCTATGCATTTGACAGTTCATGCAGTTAGACAGAATGGACTTGCCTCACAGCCCTACTGTATAACCTTCAGCTTTTGTCAGGAATTGGTTCTTGGTCCTCTGTCATAAGTCAGATGTTTTCTTATTGGCGTTATTCTGTCTCATATAGTATGCTGTTGTCTCCATCCCATTTTTTATCTAAATATCTGTCTCAAATGTCATCTTAGCTTCAAGTTCAAATCCTGGACACAGATCTGAACTACATCTCATTGACTCAGATACCCTGTGACAGGCATTAGAGGATTTGAGGGAGTTAATGAAGAATGAGCAGGCGATGCTTGTTAGCCTGTCCTTTGGGAGGCAGATGATCTGAACTGCTGCAGTTTTGGCCCTTACCAGAGAGGTGTACATCTTGTTCATAGGTTCATACTAGGCTATCTGCCCGAGGGCATTTACAAGCCTAGCCCATCGTTTTGTGGCTTACGCCACCCCTTTAGTATGGGGAACTATACCCATTATTTTGCTGTGCCTCTGTCGAGCAGTGACACTGAGGTAA
Source organism: Protopterus annectens (assembly GCF_019279795.1). Classification (NCBI taxonomy): domain Eukaryota; kingdom Metazoa; phylum Chordata; order Ceratodontiformes; family Protopteridae; genus Protopterus; species Protopterus annectens. The sequence goes on from NC_056749.1 coordinate 246,451,693, forward strand.
TCCCTGGGGTATATCTGCGATCTCCCATCCATTGGTCAAGATTTCTCTTGAACAAGGCCAGCGAGGTGCTCTGCCTCACATATACCGGGATTTTGTTCCACAGCATAGGGAGTCTTTGGGTGATGAATCTATCCCTCCAGCATGTCCTATTAATAGCCGTGTCGAGGTTTAAGTCTCCGCCTTGTGGCTCTGATGGATCTAGATTTTTGAGGTGAAGCATATTCATCAAATCTGGGTTTGACATGGCCTTGTATGTTAGGCAAAGGTCACCTCTGAGCAAGCGGTGCGACTGAATAGAGCTGGAGTTCTTTCAGTCGGGCAGCATAGGACAGATTTTGAGACCCTTTATCCTTTTGGTGAGGAACTTTTGTGGCCTCTCCAGCTGCTGCAAGTGTCGGGTCAGATACATTCCGAATGGGGCATTGTACTCAATCATTGGTCTGATGAGTGATGAGTAAAGGGAGACTATGACCTCCCTTGATCTAGATGAGAATCCCTTCATGATAAGGTGGGCAATGTAGAAGGTCTTCCTAACTACTTTAGCTACATGGGTGTCGAATGACAGACTACTATCAACCTGGGTCCCCAGGTCCCTGATAACTTCTTCTGTGCTCAGTGGATTGCCACCTATTTGGTAGCTAGGGGTAACCTTGTTTTTCCCGAAGGGTATGACTATGCATTTTTGGCATTTAACTTTAGGCCATGGCTCTGGCACCAGTTATCCATTTCTGTGAGACCCTTCTGAAGGATATCTGTGTCAGACGTGTTTTCTACTATGGCCCAGTTTGCAGTCATCTGCAAACTTTGTCAGCCATAACCCTCCTGTGTTTGCTTGTACTGGAAAAGTAGATGCCAAACAAGAGTGGGCCCAGGACTGAGCCCTGTGGGACACCACTTGTGACAGGCTTTGAGTCTGATATGGCGCCAGCAACTCTGACCCTGTGGGTTCTGTCACTCAGCCAGTTTGCAACCCATCTTGTGATGTATGGGTTAACATTTAAGCTGATGAGTTTTTCAATGATACCCGAGTGGGGTATTGTATCGAAGGCCTTCGCCAGATCGAGGTAGGCTGTATGGACTGCCTTTCCCTCATCAATGGCTTTGGTGACTGTTTCGAAAAAGTCAGCCAAGTTTAAAAGGCATGATCTACCTTTGACAAAGCCAAACTGGGTTGGATCCAAAGTCTGCAAATTCCCTATGTCTTTATTTATGAGGTCCATTATGATCCTCTCCATGGCTTTGCAGATAAGGCTTGTCAAGCTAATGGGCCGGTAATTTCCAGGGTCGGTGGAGGCACCGCCTTTGTGAAGTGGGACCACAGTTGCAGTGCGCCACTCTCTGGGTACGTATCCAGAGGTAAGACTTTGATTAAACAGCTGTCCTAGCTGTGGGTTTAATTCCTCATTGAGTTCGTGGAGCACACAGCCGGGGACACCATCAGGTCCCATGGATGCTGTGTTTTTTGCTTTGGAGAGAGCAGTTCTCACTTGGGTGTTGGAGATGTTTGGGGGGCTGCAATCGTTTGGTATAGATATCTCTCCTTTTTGGGGGGGGGGAGAAGTTTGCACTGAACCTGTCAGCCAGTATGTTGGCAATGTCTGCAGGATCAGTAATCTTCACATCATTTTGAACTAGTTCTGAGCATATCTGGGAGTTTCCTCCCAGGTTTCTAACATAGCTAAAGAAGGCCTTATGATTGTCTTTTGAGTCTTTAGCTATTTTTCTCTCAAAATTTGCTTTGGATGATTTTATGAGAGCTCTTAGTTTTTTACTTATAGTGATCAAGGGTGTCTTACCTTTTAAGGATTTTGCTCTATCTTGTAGTAGCTTCCTCCTTTTGTTGTAGAGTTTGTTTATGGCTGGGGTCCACCAGACTGGACGCTTGCCTTTGGTACAAAGAGTCTTTGTTTTGCTTGGGATTGCCTTATCCATGCAGTCCTGCAGGTACTGGTAGAAGGCATTTGTAAGTGATTCAGCGGCTTGAGTACTGTTTTCCCGCTCGGGGCCTTAAAGGAGACCACACTAGTCTTTAGAAGTGTGAAGTCGGCTTTGAGAAGTTCTTTACTGTGGTCTTTTTATTTCAGGTGGGGTGGGATGAGGACCTCCAGCGAGATTAGTTTGTGATCTGATCTCACCAGTGAGGGGTATACTTCCGGTGTTGAACATTGTGCTCCCATGTTCATGATGATGAGATCAAGTATGTTATCTCCTCTTGTGGGGATGGTGACCAGTTGTTCCATGGCATTTGAGTTTATGAATTCCAGGAACTTTTGGGCTAGGGTGTTTGGGCTTGAGTAGTGTTCCCAGTCTATATTAGGGTAATTGAAGTCACCTAGTATGATGGTGTTTGGTGATACATTTATCCCCTCTAGTGTTTTCAGGAAGGCCATGTGAGGTTCCTGAGTTTGTGAGGGTGGCCTGTAACATGCTACAATTTGCAGAGCAGTCTTGCCTATGGTTAGTTGCACCTGGATGGTCTCCGATGCATCGTGCGTTGCCACCAGTCTTGAGGTGTGGGTGTCCTTGATGAATATGGATACCCCCCCTCCTTTCTTGGTATTGTCCGGATTTTGGGGCCGGAACGCATGATATGAGGTAAAACCTGATAGTGCTGGGGTGCTCTCAGGAGCCTTGAACCAGGTTTCTGTCACAGCACAGACATCAGTGTTCTCCATACTGAGAAGGGCCTCGAGTGCGTGCATTTTGAGATTTAGACTTCTGGCATTGAGCAGCATTACCCTTAGTTTTTTTTCCTTTTTTGTGTTCTAGGGTGGTAGGTTTAGAATTTGAGCCTTGCCTAAAAAGGCACTATGGGGTGGCAAGAGCCTTTGCCAATATCCAGAATCCCAGGGTGACAGGTGCAAGCCGTCCCTTGAAGCAGCGTGGCTTGTCCAGCATGTCATCCCAGGCAGACAGACACTGGATCCCCTTTGAATGACACCAGTGTTTAAGCCAATTGTTAAAGCTGATCATCTTATCTCTGTATTGTGGCATCATTCTTGGTGAAGGTAGGATACTGCTCAAGGTCAGGGTCATACCTGCCTGGGCTACATAATCAGAGAGCTCCTCAATGTCTCTTTTCATGTAGTCCAAGGAGGTGCGTCTCAGGTCGTTTACACCAGCGTGGACAATGACTGAGTCATATTTGTACCTGCTGTTGAGAGACCTGAGTGCTTGCGTTATGTGGCGGATTCTAGCGCCCGACAGGCAGCTTACTGTGACCTTCTCCTTACTCAGTCTGGTGAGCAGGACGTCAGTGTGTCTGACTATGGAGTCACCAATGACTAGTGTGTCTGGCATTGTGTTTGGCCTTAAGGGCTGTGACTGTTTGACACTCTGACTGTGAGGTCTATGTGTTGCAGGTGTTGTGTTCTGAGGTGGTGGTTGTTTGGGTGTCTGCTTTGGTGGCCTCTGCTGTTTTGGTAGATTTTTGATCAGAGCCTCCGAGTATGTCTTTGTGTGTTTATGTGTATGATTTGAGGTTGTGATAGTACTATTTGAGACTGGGTCTATAGTGTGTGTGGTAACCTTCTCCTCCTGACTGGTCTTGCCAGTCCTATGTTGAGAGAGCTCAGCCTCCAGTTTGGCCGTATAGTTGCATCTCTCGCATGTATTTGTGTTTTGTGGGAGGAGGAGAGGGTTGTCTGTGTACATGAGGCAATTGTATCGTATGGACATGGATGCATGTACTTGTCTGTGCCAAGCTATATCTGCATAGTCACTTTTACACAGGATCTGCAGGAATGTGCATGTTGTAAGTTGTAATTATAGGAGACTCTTGCATCTGTAGGTATGTAAGTGTCAAGCTTACCACCTGCATGCCCAAGAAGCTTGATAGCTGTAACCACGTGTTGATATTTTGTACTTCCCATGCAAGTATTACATTTATTTTTGTAGGAAATTAATGGCTAGCTTTTTCTGATGGAAAGGAGCAGTGTATAAAATTTCTTTACTGCATCTGACTACCATCAAAAGAAAAAAAGCAATAGAACTCTCCTCAGTTCCTGTAGCAAGTGTCCCAGCATTCAACGTGACTTAAAAATAATCACAAGCACCGGTATTCCCCTTAAGGTAATAAGCTCATTCAAACTGGTAAACATCTTCCCCTAGCAAGAGCTGAAAATAAGTTGCAACATAAACATGTTTATCTGTTGGACAAACCAAAAACAAGGATTTCTGTATCGATTGTGGCAATTCATAACTCCATATACTCATACAGTCAGATTCTTCCTTTTACCTAATTTGCTAATATTGCTCAAGTATTTTCATCCGGTGCCCTCTACACATCCCCAACATTTAGAACTTGCTGCTGGAAAACAATCAGGCCAACCTAAATGGTATGTAGAAATGTTTGCAATGGCACTGACAGCCACAAAAGTATGTACATTTCTGTGATCTGGTGGCATATCTTAGTGTTAAAAGTAGCTTATCATGTGCCTCTTGTGTGATCTGCACCTCTAGTAATTCCCCAAACAATTTTATATTTCTCAAGCAGCTTACTCCTTGTTCCTGTAAGAATTTTGTTAAGCATGCTAACCACTTCCTTTCTAGAATGTGTTTCCCTTCTAGAATCTACCATCCATTTAACCCATTAAAAACAATTGCTTGGCTTTACTGTATTATTTTCCACCCAAACTGTCATTAATTGGGTAAAGATTTCTCTTGATTCTATTCCCATCTTATAAGTTATAATGTTTTCCTAAATGAACAGAGTCCTTCTATCACTGAGTTGTCCTTAAGAAGTCAGACACATTCAGGTTTTCTAAAGTCTGTGTTTTTTTAAGTGGAAATCCCCCATTGTTTCAAGAATTGTGTTTGGTATTAGAATGCCATCCAGCTGCCAGGCACTGTTTCTTTTTATTGCCCATTTTATTATCCTTTTCAGATGGGAACTAATTGTAAAGCCGTCTCACATTTACATTTTTCTTTTTATTTATTTATTTATTTATTGTTGTTATTTTTATAATGTTTTTACGTCATCCATGTGCCTCAAAAGGATTATTTCCAGGATAAGATTATCCCTCTTAACTAATATAACATGTAACATTTAAATCTAGCTACAGTTTCACAGAACTCTAGCTCAGACTATCCTAATCCTCCTATATGTGTAGGTAATGTCAACCCTTCCTAGGCAGATGTCTTTCATTATCACTATTGCAATATTCCTCACTTTTGGAATATCCTGCTGAAGGTAGCTCAATGTCTGGATAGCCTACCAACGCCTTTACACCTTCCAGGTGATGGAGGGCCGCTCTTTGATCAACTGGTGCCCTAGGCAAAAGGCCTCCACAGCTCCACCCCAACACCATCCTGGTCTGCCTACACTATCCAGATTACTGGAAAATCTCCCCTGCTAAAGTGGTGCCCTAGGTGGCTGCCTAGGCCGGCTATGAGGTGATATATGTCAGGTGTACGTTATGTGTAAGGCGTAGGGTACATATGTGACATATAAGCACCTAATCCTCAGAACTTGTTTGCTGCCAGTTCAAACACTACCTTTGAATTTGATCTTCAAGCCGTTCACCAAGTTGGTTCAACTAATAAGCCTTCTAAAGGTAAGTAGCTTGTTGTGGTCTGTTCCTTCCTTTTTTTCTTCCTTTTACTTTAGTTTACATATCATGCGAAAAGGGAAAATGTCGGTTTGGGAGGCAGGTTTCCCTGTAAAGATTAACAAGAAGTGCTTTTTTTGTTTGGGTGCTACACACGACCATACACAGTGTGACATTAGTTAGGCATTTGTCCCTAAGACTCTCCACGGTCATTTATCATGTCTGTCCATTTATTTGGAGAACCTGCAGTTGAAGCTTTGGGCGCACAGGGTACCATAGCTGAAACTGCCTGCCTCAGTGTTGAGCAGCCACTTAAGAAAGAGGCCAGAAAGGTGCAGCCATCTGTCCATCCTCCACCGGATATCTGTCAATTTGGATGAAAAACCCCAGGCCCTTTCAGTGCCAGTGTCCACGTCTTGTGCCTCATACCTGCATGTCCACTGAGGCTGTGCCTACGTCTGGTGTGGATATGGATGGAGAACCATGGCTGATTATATCAGAGGGGCTTAGGGGATTCCCCAAATACTTGTTAGGGAAGAGGTGCCTGGTACCCTCATTGACTGTAGGCAGGGGTTTGAACCTCCTAGATTTGTTAAAGCTGATGTCCCTGTAAAAAAGAAGCAGAAGACTAAACATGTGGCCACTGAAGCTAAGGATCCCCACAAAGAATGGGAGGATTTTTCTGAGGGGCTTTTTAGTGCTGTTACGGCTGTAAAGCCACTTCAAGGATTATCTGTTCCTTTTTCTGTTCCCTGGTCTTCCACTCCTTCCAAACATCTTAGGGACTCTGATGCTTTCCTTTATTCAGAATTGTTATTTTGTGGTCTGCAAGTCCCTTCCTCCATTCCCAAGCCTTCCTCAGCCTCCTCCTTTTCATCTCCCACATTTTCCTTTGGTTCTTCAGGATCTGGGGATTCAGGAACCATCCAGCCCGTTTCCTCTTCTCAGAAGGGAACAGATTTTTATTCCTGGATGGTTTTACTTCCCATGAAGGGAGAGGCCGTTGAGGCTCATTCTAGATCTCTGTTTTGTCAACATTTTTCTCAAGGTTCCCTCTTTCAGGATGTTGTCCTTTTCAGATACTGTTTTTCTCTGTTGCTTTCTCAAGCTTTTCTGGTATCCTTGGATTTGAAGGACTCTTACCTTCACATTCCTATTCATCTTTTCAGGAAGGTTTTACATTTCTCTGTTTCATCCTTTCATAATTAGCTCTCTGATTTGCCTTTTTCATCTTTCTCCAGCTCTGAGGGTCTTAACCGAACCTCTGACCCCTGTGATAGACTTCTGCAGGTTTCAGGGAATTCAAAGATTCCCTTACTTCGGGTCCCCTCTCAGCAGTTTCTGCTTCAGGTTCTTCACTGTGCTTCCTCTATGCCATGAGGGGTTCACCCTCAATCTCAAAATGTCTGTGTTGACTCCTCCTCAGGACCAATTGTCCCTGAGTTGCAGGATTCAGACCACTGCAATGATGAATTGCCTCTTGCTTCCCAAGGTCTTGTCCTTGACTGCTTATTTCCAGTTCCTTCTTACCTCTTCCAGTCCTTCCTGCAAGGGAATTTCTCAGAGCTCTGGGATACATGGCACCCACCATTCCTATAGTTCACTTTGCTAAACTCCACATGAGGAAATTTCAGTGTTATCTCAAGACTGTTTGGCTCCAGCACTGCCATCCCATTGAGTATTTGGTTCCTCTCATGCCTTGTCTCAAGCTCAAGTTCCAGAGGTGGATTCACCAGATTTCCCTGAATCCAAGTTTGCCCTTTCAGGTCATTCTCCCTGCTCAGCAGCTGTACACAGATGCATTTGATCAAGGTTGGGTAGCCTTCTTCAGCAACCTTGAAGTCCAGGGTCTTTAGTCCCATCAGCAACTGGCAGAACATGTCACCATCAAAGGGATAAGGGCTCTAATTCTAGCTGTCCAGGCCTTTCACTCTCTTTGGGTTCCAGGTCCTCTAATGGTTTTTACAGACAACACCAGAGTCATATGATACAGCAACAAAGAATGGGGACACAAAATCTTACCACCTTGTAAGCTGGCTCTTTAGGCTTGAGATTTTACAGTTTGCCATCACTTGGTTCTTACATTCTCTCAGTGCACAGTCTTGTGGCAGACTGTGTGTGCAGGTCCAGGATAAATCCTTGCAAATGGATGCTTTACAAAGACATATTTCTAGACATTGTACATTGATGAGGTACTCCTCAAACAGATATTTTTGCTTCCCCTCTGAACAGGCAACTTCCTCAGCTCTGTTCAAGAGTGCCAAGTTCTCTGACTAAAAAGTAGAGGTCACATCTTTTTTTTTGGAAGGGGTATTTCTCTGTCTGTCCCCCTCTTCCTCTGCTGTTAATATGGGATAGCCCCAAAATCTTGCTGGTGATACCCTCTTGGTCCATACAGCACTGGTTCTCTCTTCCGTTTCATTTGGCCATGGCCAGTCATCACAAATTACCTTACAGGATGGATGTACTCACACAAAACAAGAGATCTCTCATTCACCCTCACTTGCCCATCCTTCACTTGACACTTTAAGTGATAGACTTTTGATTCATTTTAGACACAAATGTTCTGAGGACATGCTTCGGATTTTGCAGGAGGCCTGAAAATTCATTGAGACTAAATGGAAGAGATTTTCTATTTTGCGTCTCAAGCAGGACCTGGACTTTTTTTCTGTGAGTATTCCTATGGTCCTTGCTTATTTGTGTGAATTTCTTAACTTTGGCTTGGCATGTTTATCTGTTAAAGCTCCTTGTGAGCCATTTCCACTTCTCTACCTCTAGATCCAGCTCTAGCTTCTAGATTTGAAGTCAAACAATTTCTGAAAGGCAACATTTATATCTGGCCTCCAGGAAAGCCTATTCCTCCTTTTTGGTATCTTAATTTTGTTCTTGGGAAATTGGCTCAGTACCCCTTTGAATCTGCAGTTTCCTCTTCCATATAACATTGTACGTGGAAGACTGGATTGTTGGTGGCTGTTATTTCTGCCTAGAGGGTCTCAGAACTTCAAGCACTTTTGGCAGTTCCACCCTCTTTGGTTTTTGAGAGGGACAGGGTGTCTTTTCATACCAGTCCTTCTTTCATGCCCAAGGTGGTTAATTATCAATCCTTTTATCTTCTTTCTTTTTTCCCTTCTCCATATATTCGTAGTAAGAGGGTTCTAATCACCTTGGATTTACATAAACAGCTCAGCTATAACCCAGATAAGACAAAACATATCAGGAAATTTGAGCAGCTTTTTGTTTCATTTCATACCAGGATATTGGGTTTGGTGGTGTCTAAACAAGTCTTCTCCTTCTGGATTTCTAAGGCCATTTGTTGTTGCTATTCTTTTCATGGAAAACAGCTTTCTTCATATGTTCATGCTCATTCTACCTGTGCAGTGGCCTCCTCTGTTTGTTTTTTTCTTGGTCTGGATACTAGATCCATTTTGGAAACTGCTTCTTGAACTTCTGTTCACATCTTTACCATATATTACAGTTTCTAGGGCCAGTACAGGTTTCCCATGGATATCCTTCATGTTATTTATTTTTTTTTGGAGGGCTCTTCTGGGACTTCCTTCTCCCATACATTCCAGTAGCTGTTGCACTCTCCCAAGAAGTGAAGAGTACTGCAATAGTGATGAGGAAGATCATGGTAAAACTGTGTAAGATCTTACCATAGCAATAGATGTCTTCCCACTGTTGCAGTATTCTCTCCCTCCCTCCTACAGCCTGTTACATTCTGTCACTTTCCTCTTGGCCAAGGGGTCTTTCTTACATATTTTCTTCTTCTTCCCTTCCTGGATGTACATATTATTGTCTTCATCCAGGGTTCTCTGGTTCTTCTGGGGCACTTCATTTCTGAGGATTAGATGCTTGTCGATCACATATGTACCTTACGCCTTTGCACATAGGACATTAGGTCTGATGTGTAGCCCCTGGAAGATATGAAGGCTTTCATATGCTGGCTGAATGTTCAGCTATCCTTGGCGAAATTTGAATACTGAAGAATACTGTAAGTGTAAGATCTTACCCAACTGTACAGCCTAGTTTATTTCCCTAGTTCCCCAAAAACACAGCTGGTGGGGACATGGGCAAGGTTTCTGCACAGCATACCAGTGACAAAACAAAATGTTAAGACTAGGTTTATGCTTTGCATGTGGTCTAAACAAAACACTATCCCATTGTTTAACAAAAGCCTAGTTATATGCAAGTTCAGCAGAAGTCTCCAGGATACTAAGTAAACTTTAATTCCAAAATAGATCACTTGATTAGTCTTCAACTAGCCTATGATGGTATAGTGATTAGTTTTGACTGCTTCCATCTTCAGCATATTTCCTGAACATCTGCAGGTCCTAGTAAACTAAGTGTAAGTTTTCCTCATGATTGGATAAGTAAACTGTCAAGTCATGAAAATATAATGATAAAATGAGGCGCCATTCCCTGTGCAAAATAACCTCTGAAGGAAGCTAATTTCAAGCCCGGCTGCCAAGGGTTCTAAAATAAATGTGAACAAGAGAGGGGAACCAGGCAAACCTGCCTCATTCTTTTGTATAGACTTAGCATGTATAAAAGTCTAGCCACTGTCATTATCCATGCTGTTGACTGGTAATAAAGTGCATTTACTAAATTTACAGACATAGAGTTAAATTCCAAATGAAGCACTGCTGAGAACAAATTATTGCATTTGGTTTGATGAGTAAATGTCTGTGGTTGTATGCACACCATAAAGAGAGTCTGTCCTGGCCTAATTCCATCTTCACTGAATAATTATGTATTTTTAATTGTCAAAATCAGTTCTAGCTGGGAATAAGCCCATTTGATCCTTATATACAAGTGAAAGACATATTGATAGTCTCCTAACTAAAATAACTGTAAACAATTTGTAGTCATGGTCTAAAATTGACATTGGTCAGTAAAAGCCAACCAGACAATGGTCTTTTCCCTTTGTCAGGATTACAGAGATGGCTAATTCCCTCCAGGATGGGTGGTGGGGCATCTTCCATGGCAAGTACATAACTAGCCAGCTAGGTAAAGTTAATAATAAACCACTGTTTTCCCCAAGTATATACTTTCATAACAGGCCTTTAGGACCAGAGGGTTCTTCCCTTCTTTTTCTCAGCCATTACACTATCACCTTTTCAGAAGTGATTTATGTTACTAGGGAGGCTGCTCATGTCAGTCATCTCTGATTTAGTAAATAGTTCATTCTACCATCTGTTGCTTATATCTTAGTGCTAGAAACGTGATTAAAGGGGGTAATCTCAAAATGTCTTAAGAGCTCTGATAGCCTGATATGCTTTATAGTGCAACATCATGTGAGTCTTATTATTTTTTATTTTGTGTACCTCCATTGCATTCCCCATAACCTGGTTAACTAGCCATTGCTATGCTGCCAACAAACTCTTCAGTTTTTGTCCTACCCTTGAACATCTGTCTGATGTACACTCTTGTAAGTTCTAACTTGAATAAACAGTAACCAGTCACAAAGGATCATCTCCCTTTCAGATACCAGTCTCTACCAGTTATTGAAAAGTATATATTTTTTCCTCCTAAGATTTGCTGTCCCTTGCAGAAAAAATAAACAAATTAAGCCTCCAATGTCTTTCAGCTATGTCCTTGCTTAATTTAATTCCCAAAACAACAGAAGGGTTTCATAGTGTTGTGTTTTCGTAATTTATTTATACTGCCTAAAGGTCAAAGACCATCAAAATGCAGACTCCACATTCTGGGAATAAACATTGCAACCAAACCATGCTTTACATAATAGCAACCTATTTATAGATTCAACAATAAATTTGGCCCTTAAGACTGTTTTACATTTAGGAATTAGAGAATTATGATGTATTCTCCTTTATTCTCTACAAGATGATAGCATATCACTATTTAATAATAGCCTAATCTGTTCTTCATATAGTGCAATATGCTAGACACAATCTCTGTAATAAACACTGGTAGCTTATAATAAACAACTTTACGTTTTTTCCAGTCTGTCCTGATAATGCATAGACTTGCATTCTGTAATTTGTTTTGTAAACTTTCTTTGAACACTTTCTGACAGGGTTGTTACAGCTCATTATATGAGCAAAATGAGTAGCATACAATTATGGGTCTGGCATATAGGTTACAGATGGTTTTACCAACACTGTTCTTTATCTAAAATTGTAATAGGCCTATAACAAGCATAGCTTTTACTTTTACAGCACTTGCATTATTCTTTCAGTTTAAACTTTGACTTATAACACTCTTAAGTCCTTATATTCAGAGATTTCCTAAATTAGTGTTATTACCATGCTAAAACATTTTAGTGATCTAAAAGTGTTGAAGTATAAAACTCCACTCTGTGCTAAGTTCATTTGTAAACCAAGATCTTAAACACATGAATTAAATCTCAAGTGATCATTTGACAAGGTTAAAATGCTCTTATTTTGATAGCATCTGCATATTTCAGCATCTAATTAGTATTTTTTGGATAGAAGTGAGAAAACATAATTAAAGAATACAGGGCCTAAAACAGATTTCTGAGGAATTTCAGAACTAACCTCATACAGTTTAGAAAACTGTCCATACAGCTCAACATGTTGCATTCTATTTTTTTAACCAGCTGTTTACCCAAAGACATAAGGGTGGATGGTCTGTTTAATAAAGGAGTTTATTATTACAAAATAAGGCATAATATTGAAAGCCTTTGATAAATCCAAATGTACCACTCCTACACTGATGCCCTTGCAAAGACCTTCATTGACAGTCTCATAGAACTGTACTAGGTTAGTAAACATGGAATTTTCTTCACAAAGCCATGTTGATTTGGGTCCAGTAAAGCTATTTCATTCCCCTGATTTATAAATATAATAACAATGGAGTTTTTTAGCAACTTGTTAAACATAGTTAATGGTCATATCAAAATATCTCAATATTATACATAAAGCATCATGGTATTAAATCTGATGCAGCAGAAATATTATTTTTACTTTTAATAACACAATTTTAACAGTGTCCTCTGTAGATAATTGACATGTAGCTTGATGTATCTCAATATTTATGGCCGTAACAGGTAGTGCTCTCTTTAGTGTAACCAGTGTTTCAGAATAGTGATTGACAAATTCAGCTGTATTATCCAAAACAAAAGGAGCATTTTTAAACTCCTTAAATGAAGATTTGAGTTTTGATTTATGTGTTTGAATTATAAAATTGTTTTCAAGATCATGCTTTACAAATTATGTTTGCAATGAGTACATGATTGGTCCCACTTGGATGTTAACATTTTTATTTTCATCTTATCTTTCTTTTATAATTTAGTCAACTTTTCATTTCACCGTATTGGTCTTACTCTTCTTGGGTTATCCATTCTAACCTTTTTACAAGTGTTCATGTAGGACTTCAGTTAGTTCAATATTATGATTTAACTCCAGTATATAATAAATTAGTTGATAGTTTCTAATAATATAGTCAAAACAAAGTGGAAAAGAACTGAGTAAACTGCAAACAAACCAGTAATCCACAAAAGCACTCAGTCTGGCACACTGGCTCCAATAAAGGCAAAGGAAAATTGCACCAACAAGTCCAAAGATATAAAAACTTTAATATGTACAACAAATGCACATCAGATTAACCACTTTCATTTTGCAGAGGGAACTTTACCAGAATGCTTAACCTAAAGTAACAGACATTTAAATAATACCATTAATCAACTAATAAGGAGTTATATTGGCTCCTTGCTAAATAATGTTCAATTAGAGATTCCTTCCTTAAAAAAACATTCATAAATGAAGTCAAAAACACTTCATAAGCAAATAAATGTTTTTAACACTAATATAATTGCACTCAAAACTTGTAAAACATATATAATGGAACTATTAAATAGATAATGGCATAATAAATGATGAATAGGCTAAATATAGCTCAATCCATATTCATTAATTCAAAGCTGTTCTTTTAAGGGCAAGTACAATGGAGTAGTGTTCATTTAAACCAGGTAGAGAACAGGCCTCCATTCTTAACTGCCATATGAGCTCACAATACTCTAATTTATTTTCCCAGTCACCACCTCCATCAAATTTCCTGACCTGTTCCAAAACGTAGAACTAGATTCAGAGCACACTAATGAATGTTTATACAAAGCATTACTCTATTTACCTCTGCTGATGTCGTATGTGTGCTCATAAGTTCTTTGTTTTCTTTCCATTTTGCCCACATAATATGCAAAACAGACAGTGCAGTAAGCCACATATACCACCCCTTTTGTATAGCAAATATAATGGCCTGTAGCCCTTAACTTTCTAACCAAGCTCAGAAGACTTAAGCCATCCATGTTGGCTATATAGGGACACTGGGGACACATCCCACACCTGTAGGTGCCAATCCTACTTACCCCATCATTGCAATTTTTAGTCCTTTCATAATAGTTTTTCAAATTAGGACGCCTTCTCAGTCCAAATTTTAAATTCCTTGAGAATACATCTAAACTGTTAGGCATACTGGAAAATAAATCTCAATATCTCTGAACAATATTTTTTACTTCCTGGGTATCCCTATGAAAATGAATCACAAAATAGAGTTCATTGTTCTGGCTTGGGTGTTGACCTTTATCACGCTTCATACCCAGTGTCGCACTCTGGGGTGTCCCATCATCAGATGCCCACCTGTTCTCAGGACTATCTCTACAGGCCAAAAATGGGAGATGTCTAGTCCCCCAACCATTCAAAATATTGTTTCTAATGGGCATCACTAGGTCCTTAGGGTAACCTCTTGCCATAAGGAGTTGCCCTGTATAGCATAATTCCTTAACAAGGTCTTCCTTCGGGGAGGTCATTCAGGCTGCCCTCACCATCTGCCCTTTGATGATGTTCCTTCTTTGGAAAAAAGGATGTTCACTTTTAAAGTGTAAATAAGAATTGGAGAAATGTTATTTCCTGTACAAGGTAGAAGCATATCTCCCCAGTACTAACTTTGAAGCGGTAGCAGAGCGAGATATCAAAAAACTCTTTTAAAAGAACAACGAAAAGAGTGGTTTTCTTAATAATTTGACTCTAATGATGAAAGGGAACTGGTTCATGAATTAAGTAGGAACCAGGAAGTTAGGATTATGAAACCGGATAAGGGGGGTGGGGTGGGGTTAATGGAAGAATGGTTGTACACCAGCAAAAGGTTAGACATTTTGCATAGTAATGGGAAATATCTGGAGGTGTCCAAAAATGAAATACATTTGGCATACCAAAGTTTGGATATGAGTTTGGAGGACAATTTATTACAGGGGCTATAGATAAGCAGTTGTTTGAATTTTTGAGGGTACCCAGACTGGTTATTCTTGGTATTTTTGGTATCCCCAAAGTACATAAAGACATGTTTAATCTCCAATTAAGGCCTATTGTTTCATCCTCTGGGTCGAAAACACAACCCATGGCAATTTATGTAGATACTAAACTTAAACATTTTTATGGTTTATTTGAACATATTCTTGTTGACTCTTGGGATTTCTTGAGTAAAATGGGGGGAGTTGAATTCAGCCCTGATTATGTGTTTATAACTATAGATATTAAAGATTTATTTAGTGTCATATACACCATGATGTAGGTCTGACATGGTTTGAAGAAGCCCTTATTGATTTTGGGTTCTTGTCCCCTCATGACTTTAGATTGGTTTTGGAAAACATGGAATTGGTACTTAAAAATATTTTTTTGTTTTTTCAGGGTGAATGTTACAAAAAATTGATGGGGTAGCCATGGGGGCCTCTTTACCAATATAGATTTACTATATTGGGAACAACATTATGTATTTTCTTCCCCTCGTCATGACAGTATAACAGCATATTTTTGGTACCTAGATGACATATATATTGTGTGGAAAGGTCCTACGAATGTTATAGAATCATTCATTGATTACATCAACCACATTACTAGTTTTTTGGTGTTTAGTCACAATATAGGATGTAGTGAGATGCACTTTTTGGATGTTAATATTAGGAAGGATGTGGAAGTAGGCTAATGTTTCTACCTTGTACAGGAAAGAACATTTCTCCAGTTCTTATTTACACTTCAAAAGTGAACATCCTTTTTTACAAAAAAGGAACATCAAAGGGCAGATGGTGAGGGCATGACCTCCCTGAAGGAAGCTCTTGTTAGGGAATTATGCTATATAGGGGAACTCTTTATTGCACAAGAGTACCCTAAGGACCTAGTGACATCAATTAGGAACAATATTTTGAAAGGTAGGAGGACTAGTTATCTCCCACTTTTGGCCTGTAGAGATAATCCTGAGAACAGGAGGGCATCTGATGATGGGACACCCCAGAGTGCGACATTGGCTATAAAGCATGATAAGGGTCAACACCCAGGCCAGAACTATGAACCCTATTTTGCGATTAATTTTCATAGGGACACCAATGAAGTGAAAGATATTGTTCAAAGATACTGGGATATATCTTCCAGTATGCCTAACAGTTTAGATGTATTCTCAAGGAATTCAAAATTTGGACTGAGAAGGGGTCCTAATTTGAAAAACTGTTTTGAAATGACTAACAATTGCAATGAGGGGGTGAGTAGGATTGGCAGCTACAGGCGTGGGATGTGTCCCCAGTGTCCCTATATAGCCAACACGGATGAATTAAGTCATTTGAGCTTGGTTGGAAAGTTAAGGGCTAAATGCTATTATAGTTGCTATACAAAAGGGGTGGTATATGTGGCTTACTGCACTGTCTATTTTCCATATTATGTGGGTAAAATGGCAAGGAAACTGAAACAAAGAATTTATGAGCACACATGCAACATCAGCAGAGGTAAAGAGACTAATGCATTGTATAAACATTTATTAGTTTTCTCTGAATTTAGTTTTAAGTTTTGGGTTTGGGAACAGGTCAGGAAATTTGATAGAAGTGGTGACTGGGAAACTAAATTAGAGTATTGTGAGCTCATGTGGCAGTTAAGAATGGAGGCTTGTCCCCCCCTTTACACTACTCCATTTCATCCACCTTTAAAAGAAGAACTTTGAATTAATGAATGTGGATTGAGCTCTATTTAGCCTATTCATTATTTATTATTCCATTATCTATTTAATAGTTCTGTTATATATGTTTTACACGTTTTGAGTGCAATTATATTAGTAGTAAACATTTTTTTTTGCTTATAAAGTGTTTTTGACTGCATTTATGAATGTTTTGTAAGGATGGAATATCTAATTGAACATTATTTAGCAAGGAACCAATAGAACTCCTTATTAGCTGATTGATGGCATTTAAATGGCTGTTACTTTAGGTTAAGCATTCTGATGAAGTTCCCTGTGCAGAATGAAAGCGCTTAATCTGATATGCATTTGTTGTACATATTAAAGTTTTTATATCATTGGATTTGCTTGTGCAATTGCCCTTTGCCTTTATTGGAGCCAGTGTGCCAGACTGAGTGCTTTTGTGGATTTCTAATAATATAGTATCATAACTAATTAATAATCATCTTAGTAGAATTACTTCAGAAATTCACAGAGAATTCAAATGCTGAATGATCAAAAGTTCCTAGTGCAGATATGGGTATAATATGAATTTTACTGCTAATGTTTGTAAATAATAAATTGAGAGTAGAAGTATTTCTAGTAGCAAAATCAACATTATGAGTCATATTGCCTGATGACAATAAGTTGTAAAATTAGATGTAGTCTAATCACACATATGAATAAAGTGTCTAACATGACTTGTGCTCTTTCGAGCATTCTGTATCTGCAGAAATGGCTTCCTCAGCAGGAACCGTCAAAGCTAACGGAGAAAGCGGGCATTCCTCGGCCCCTATATCAGAAGTTGGCGAGGCATCCGATGGCAGAGTGGCAGTAGGAATAGGCCTGGAAACTGGGCAGTTCGGGTTGGTCAACCAACTCTGGGTCCATCCTAAGGGCTAGGCATTTAAGATGCTGGTTCTCGAGATATAAATTTAATGCAGCCAAATGACTCCGAAGCGTCTTGGACACGAAGGACTTACAAATGGAACACAACTTATGGTCGTGTTCCCTACCTAAACAAAATACACACTTATCGTGAGAATCTTTGTGCGGTACCCGCCGGCTGCAATTACATTTGCCTTTTTTAGCTGACATTGGCCAAAAAATACAGCAAACCAAGCACAATGATAAAGAAAAAACCCAAGGGGCACTTATCTTTCCAAAGTAATCATAAGTAGGAGCTGAACAATTGAAGTGAAGACATCTGTGGCTGAAAAGTTCTGAGGTCTGTGCGTGCCGACGTCGCACTTAAGGACCCTGGTTTATGACCCTACATGTGATGTCCCATGCACCTACAGTAGCCAGGCAAAAAGCTTTTGTATAGAGGTGACGTCAGATTGCCTGAGGCGGAAAATCCCACACCAAAGTGAATATTGCAACATTGGAATAGGACATCTTAACAATCCTAGAGAAAGACTGAAATCTTTGCAAAAAACATGTATAGGTTGCTTGCGATAGCCACCAAAACCTGTGCATATTTAGCAAACTGGTTAGGTCCAAATATTCTGGCATATCCCCTTCAGAGACTACCATGACTGTGTCCTAGTCCAAATCCTTATGGGCTGACAACATACTGATGTCAGCTGAGTCCAAAGCTGCTCTGCAGGCTACCACAGCTTCCAACATCAGGATTCTCATGACCAAGGGTGAGGGCAGCATTCCCTTGATTACTGTTGGGGAGAAAATCCCTCGGAACAAGACTAAAGTTGCAATTGCCCGCCTGCAACCTGTGGCCTTGTTGTCTGCTCCACTCAAAGCCAAGATACCCAAACCAACGTTGTCCGGATGTGCTGCCAATTATTTCCAGGTCTCTCTACAGGACCGAGTCAGGCTGGTGCATGATATCATGGATTTCATGCAGCCCTGATGGTCCATTCTAGAACCTGTGCCAGGAATCTCCCCTGGGAAACAAAAAAGGGAGTTCTCCCCGAGACATAATTTGCTTCCTCAGAGTCAGAAAATGAGATTGAATCTTTTAATCGGGAGTTTAGGGAATTCTGCCAGGGTCATGCTAACTATAGAAGCCTCCTGAGCTTACATGAACCTACAGCCCTGACCATGCCTATAGTTAATGAAGTCTTGGATGATGTGTTTTCTGACATATCACTACAGCCTGATTCCCATCCGTCTGCTTCCAGGAAGCCTGATCATTTCAATAGAGTGCTTGAGTCCCACAAGCACCTCTGTAAGAATCCGATGGTGGAGCCAGCGTGGTGTCTGTGGAATCTACCATGGAGTCATCTGGGCCTGCTTCCAAAAACTCTTTGTCAAATGATAAAGAGAGCAGACTCTTAGACCAGTGGGGCAAAAAGACCTACACTTCAGTGTCCCTGACCATGAGACCTCTATCCAGTTCCATATACTCAAATACCTTGAGTCTATATAGGAACAAAGTAAAGTCAAGGCAGAGAGGAGACAAGAAAAAACCTCCAGAGGGTCATCCAGGAATTCTGCAGTGTAGGCCTCCAGGTGTCCAGACATTCACTGAAGTGTAGCTATGATTCATTAGATGCATCATGCAGGATAACTACTAAAGAGTTCTTCACAAGGAGACATGTTTGGCTGGGGACTTGGCCCCTACTAGACCATGTTAAAGCAGAACTCCTTAACGCCCACTAGACAAGGATCCCTAACTGAAAAGGCGATTGCGAGATTAGACCAGAAGGAGAAACTAATGAAGTCAGTAAATGAATTCCCCCCCCCACTCCCACATACAACAGGAACTACCATGACAAGTCCTGACCCTTTCCCCTAAAACAGGATAAATCTGTTCCCCCAAAGAGAAAAGACCTAGGTATCAGGAAAACCAACCAGTACTTTAGACATGGAAGGGTGGGGGTCCAAGGACCCAGCCTGTGGTAATGAGCTGCTGTGACTATGTGCAGCACCTCCCTCTCCTTCCCTCACATCCCACTCCAAACCCAAGCTCCCAGTCCGTAGTCAGTCTGGGAGGAAGACTGTCCTCTTTTCTCAGTTACTTGGAAGAGATTTCTCAGCACAAATTGGTAGTCAGATCAGGTGAGCTTTTTTACCCAGGCCTCCACTGAAAATGAGTATTTATTATACAGACAGACTTTCCCGGTAAACAAATGTCAAATAAATAAGAAAAATTTCCTTCCTGCAGTTCTGAAAATTCCCCACTTCTTAAGCATCCCCTCCCCTAAACAGAGAAACCTGATTCTTCTCCTTATAGAGAGTAGGATTCCATTCAGACAGCTCCACCAGAGGAGGCAGGCACAGGGTTTTCTCCCAGCTGTTTTTAGTGCTAAGAAAGGAAGGGATATAGAGACTCGTATAGATCTTTCAAAACTCAACAAACTTCTGTTAGTACCCAAATTCAGTGTGTTAACCTTGCAAAAACTCATGTCCCTCATTTCACCGGGGACCTGTATGGGGACATGGGATCTAAAGGATGCCTACCTCCATATTACTGTTCTCCAGTAATACAGGAAGGTCTTGTGATTAAAAGCAGTGGAGGGGCCCACTTTCCAATCTTGTGCCTTACCTTTTGGCTTATGTGCTGTAGCCAGGGTATTTATAAAATGCCAGGCACCAGTAATTGCATTCTGCAGAACCAAGGTGGTGGGGTCCACACTTTTCCATATTTGAATGATTGCTTGATTCAGCCATGCAAATCATCACTGTGTGATTTCAGCAGGTTGGCCTAACCTAAATGTCCAGAAGTCATAACTGATGTGCAACAATGGGTTGCATTCTTGGGGTCAACTTGTGTTTAACAGAAGGCCTTTTTGTCAAGGGACAAGATCAGGTTCTGTCAGAATACCTCCTATATTTGCTTCATTATCTGACTACAATGGCAAGGAAGTAGGAAACTCCAGTTCCTCCTCTTCCATACCTGAAAGGGGAGATTCTTTGGTGGGAGGAGAGCATCAAGGCAATCCTAGCAGTCCCTTTCCAACTTCTAGAGGCAAACCAGACCCTAACCACAGAGAGCTCAGACCTGGATTGAGGTCACACGTGTAGGCAACTTCAGAATCCAAAGGGCATGAGACAGACACCTGGCAGCTCAGCACATCTGACATAAAGGAAAGGACAGTAATTCTGGCCATGAAAACATTCAAAGAAAATTTATACGGGGAACAGTAAGTCTATTGAACTCATTCCTGCTGCCTCTGCAGATTACCAATGAAACTGTGGCATGTAGCTTAACCATGTTTAACCTCTCTAGCTTCATACATCCCAGGTCAGGACAACCTACTAGATGACTGTCTAAGCAGATACATCCTAGACTCCAATGAATGGATGCTGAAAAGAGAAGTGTTTCTAGATCAGGCACATAGATAAGGGTATTGCAGAAACTGAGGTAATTTGCTTCAAGGATGATACGGATTGTTCCTTACTGACTCAGGCAACACTGTTTCTCCCTCTTTCTCACCCTCTGAAGGAAGAATCAAAATACTACATCAGTCCATGGACTACTTAATTCAGAATAAGGGGTATGTCTTTTATCCCAACCTGGGGATACTCAGTCTGACAGCTTGGATGATTGGTTATTAATCCTATCCAGTCCTTTTTTAGAAGATGTTTGAATAATTTTGAAAGAGACTAGAAGATCAAATACCAGCAAATCTTATTTAGCAAAATGGAAAAGGTTTTCTGTTTGGTGAAAGACAAAAGGTATTCCACCTACAAAAGAAAAGTTAGAACAGGTACTGGAATACCTCTTCTACCTGTTGAAAGAAGGATTATTTTATAAAGTGAATGACTCAGACATGTCTTCATGCCCCCCCCCCCAATGCATTCTCATCCTCCCTTGAAGCATTTGCTAAAATAATACTGATGAAAGGAAGAATCTCCAGAGTGGTAAAGTGGAAAAAGTCATAAGAGAAGGTTGGCTTTTGTCCCTTGGGATATTCACATTTGTCATAGAGGTAACAGTAGTAAATGTGAGTGGAACACTGAGGGACCTAACAAGAAAAAAAGAGGTAAACTTCCAATATTTGTTCTATGCAGATGACTGCCTGTTTGGTCTCAGGAGATGATGAAGTAGTCATAACAAATTTGGTCTCAGAAGGTGATGAAGCAGCCATAACAAATGTAATACTAGTGTGTAGGTTATGTGGGTTGGCTTCAGGACTCTGATGAAACAAAAAGGAAATGGTAATGGTAGGAAGGGAGGAGGTATGTGAAATAAGAGCAGTGCAATTCCCAAAATATCTAGGTATAAATGTAGGTGCTGTATTGGTTGGGACAAAAAAACAAGAATTTGGAGTTAGTCAAAGAAAAGTTCAGGAGGCCTCTGGTAAGGGGAGGGGGGAGAGAAGACATGTTCATTGTTAAGAAGACTGAATGCAGTCACAATGGTATTGCTCTTAGTGATGCTGCATGTATTAAGGAACTTTTATTTATTTATTTATTTATTTTACATTTGTTGACTGGGATAGTCCGACTGGATGCATGTCCATTTTCAGCGGAGGCCCAGGGAGAAAAGCTCCAAGGGTAAGCAGATACAGCATTACATAATACCAGCATTACATATTACAAACAGACTATTTACAGAGATTACATAAGTAAGCAAGTTAAACAAGTTCCACAGGTTACAGTTAATCCTGAGCACAAGTCAGGATTACATTAAATTACACAGTAAACTGGTTAACAGGTTTTTACACATTCTAGAGATAGTTAGCCAGGCTTGATACATTGACATAGCCAGTTAAGTGACAAATGTTGTTTGAGTCTAGTTTTAAATTGACCTAAGGTGGAAAATAAGGTAATATCAGCTGGAAGAGAGTTCCAGGATCTACTTACAGAGTTTGCAAAGAGAGAATCACCGGCTGTGTTATTAATTTTGCTAGTCTGAATTAGTAGTTTGTTAGAGGATCGAAGCGGTCTAGGATTGTTATAGGGGGTGATAATATTTTTAAGTGCAGGAGTATTGTCCGGATTATAGAGGATTTTATAGGCCATAATCAGTTGGTTATACTGGATTAGGCTGTGTAGTTCAAGCCAACCAAGCTGATTTAGATTGATGCAATGATGAGTCCTAAAAGGCGGCCCAGTGGCAAACCTGGCAACGTGGTTATAGCAAATTGAGAGTTTGTTAAGGACAGTCTTGTTTAAATTCGAGAGTAGAGGGGATGCATACAGAAGGGTTGAAAGAAGGTGAGAACGAGCTATGGCAATTTTAGCTGGAGGAGTTAGGAAGGCTTTTATTCTGTAAAGTGACCCTAGTTTTTTATTGATGGTTTTGATAGTTTGGTTAACATGTAGGTCAAATTTTAGATTATTGTCTATGATGACACCTAATAGTTTTGTAGATGGGTCAGGGGAGATTATTGTGCCATCATTTGATTTTGTAGTAAAGGTGAAAGCAGTAGATCTAGGTGTTGGTGAAAATAACAGCATTTTAGTTTTTTTGGGATTTAGGATCAGACGATGTTCAAAAAGCCAGTTTTCTATTGTATTAAAGGTGGTCTGAGTAGCTGACCATGACTCTACTGGAGATGTGGCTGAGCAAATCAGAGTAGAGTCATCAACATATTGGATGCAGCTGACTTTTGGGATGACAGTATAAAGGTCGATAATGAAGATGGAGAACAGCAAGGGCCCTAGTATAGAGCCTTGTGGTACTCCAAGGGTGTTAGGTAAAAGATTAGAGAGTTTGTTCTGTCAACCATTCAGGTAGGATTGAAACCATTGGAGGGCTCCAGTATCTAGACAGAATGCTTGCAGGGTGTGGATTAAAAGTTGGTGATCAACCATATCGAATGCCTTGGAAAGATCCAAAAAGAGGACCGAGGATATATAATTTTTGTTGCGATTATGGTTTATGGTGTTAGTAGAGGCTAGGAGGGCTGAAGTAGTGCTGTGATGAGGACGGAAGCCATGCTGAGTGTCTGCCATAAGGCGATTTTGGATTAGGTGGTGCATGAGTTGTCTATGAATACATTTTTCCATAATCTTTGCAAGTGGAGAGAGTATAGCTATTGGCCTATAATTGGAGAATTCAGTAGAGCTGCCTCCTTTGTGAAGTGGGATTACATAGGATATTTTCCAGATGGTGGGAATTTTAGCTTCTACTATGGTTCGATTGATTAGTATTGAGATGGGGTAAGCAATAGCATCAGCTGATTTTTGTAGGTACTCGGCAGGGAGTTGATCAGCAGAAAGTGTAGTGGGTTTTAATTTTTTGATCAAGGTACGTATAAGTGAAGTGGCGACTGGTTGGAAGCTGAATGAAAGTAGGTTTCTAGGGGTGCTACTTTCAGGACCAGGGGAGCTAGGAGGTAGTTGGCTAGCTAGGGCTTGAATTGTCTCAGTAAAGAATTGGTTAAAACTATCAGAAACATCTTCAGCAGTTTTATCAATAGTAGTAGCAGGGATTGGCGTTGAAGTTTGTCCAGGATGTAGTAGATTATTTAAACCTGCCCAAACCTTCTGAGGGTTATTTTGATTTACTGTCTCTAAATTACAGTAGTATTGTTTTTTGTCTTGTAAAATTGATTTTTTTGGTTTCGTTCCTGGATTGCCTGTATTTAATGTGATCTTGAGGGTCTTTAGAAGAACGCCATAAAGCCCGTGCTTTGTTTCTAAGGGTAATTTTGAGTTTAGACTCTATAGAAAGCCATGGTGCAGTTTTTGCCTTGGTTCTCTTTGAACGAACAGGTGAGTGCAAATCAAGGATCTCAAGGAATTTGTTGTTAAAGTATGCTACTGCTTCATCTAACGGGAGGTGTTTTAGAATAGACCAATTACATGAGTTTAGTTCTTGTTGGAATTTGGCAGGGTCAAAGTTTTTATTGTTTCTAACCTTTCTGAGTAAGGGTTGTTGGGAATTAATGGTTTCATGCTTAATTACATATGTGAGAAGGTGATCGCTTAGGCCTTTAAGAAGGGTACCAGAGGTGTACAGTTGGGGGTGACTGTTTATGAGTACCCAGTCGAGTATACTTTCTTTTTGGTTGGGTTTACCTATCCTGGTAGGGGTGGATATGATTTGTGTAAATGCATGCAGGTTAATATGGGTGGTTGGGGATTCTGAGGAACAGGTGCCCCAGTCTATGTTAAAGTCTCCAAGTAGTAGGGTTTCTTGGGGGTAGTGACATGATAGCCAGTGCAGGATATCTTCAAATGTAAATATATTGTTACCTGAGGGAATGTACATACAGATGATATTAATGCATTTATTTTTATTAAGTTGCAATTTGGTGGCAAGAATCTCTGAGTTATTAATCTGAGGAGGTTGTATTACATCTATGGTGACATTCAACTCAGATTTATAGAGTACAGCTACCCCACCCCCCTTCCTCGAAGTACGATCCAGCCTGTGTATGTTGTATCCAGGTGGTAACACTTCATTGTCTTTAGTGTTAGGTTTTAACCAGGTTTCAGATAAACAGAGAATCTCAGGAGTGGACATCCAGAAGTGCATGCAATTCATGTACCTTGTTATTAATGCTTCTAATATTGAGATGACAGACTAGGAGAGAGTTAGTTGGCCTATTAATTGTAGGTTTGTAGCTTAGATTACAAGTAGAAGGGGTATGTGTATCTGAAGTGAGTGGGCCAGGGTTGGGGTGAATATCACCACCAAGTATTAGGTTGAGTCTATACTTGGTGATGAACTTCAGGAATTTGTTTATTAGTTTGTGGTAGTGTTTGGATCTAGAGCTAATGTGCCTGGGGTTGAGATGTTGATAGACTGAACAAGATGTTGGATAGGATCTGGTACTGTAAGTATGGTTGAAGGTGGAAGGATTTACAACTGGGGTGAGGATAGTATGGCCTTTTGGGACCTGAAATCCCACGAGAAACTGGTTCTCATACAAGGTAAGGAGGTATGGTGTGAACAAGAGGGGTAGTAAAGAGGAGTATATCATTATATGTGATTCAGCTAGTGAGTTAAGGAACTGTTTTACCTGGTGATGCCACACCAGAAGATAGAGTGGTGAGGTAAAGGTACTGGAAGGGGGATGGGAGAACGCCAGATGAAAGCTAATAGGTGCTATTAAAATGTAGGTAGTAGAATGGGGGTGGGTGGAATTATCCCAGATGAAAGCAGATAGGATCTAGAAAGTGGGGGAGTGGCTATAGTACTATAAATTTAGAGGTACTGGGGGCGGGAGGGAATTGGGGACAGGGAGGGGAGCGAAGAGAGCCCAAGTGTAGCGGGGCTATTGCAGTTTACAAGGTTTCCTAAGGTGTCCTAAAGCTATAAGGTAAGTATTACAGCTCTTAATGTAAGAGTCAATTTACTTCAGTTACAGGGGAAGGAGGCAACCACTCAAGTAGAAACAAAGAGCCCTATGGCTGACCAATATGGTGACCTGCTTAATTACAAAGCACTGTACGTGAAAGCTTAACAAATGCTGTTTGTGTGTAACCTACTCTGTTTAAATGTTGAGAGAAACTGATTACAGTCCTGTAGACACCGTTTTGTAGGGAACTGTAGAGTTCAACTAGGAAAAGAGAAAAGCAGAAATTCTAGGGTAAGCATGAAGGCAACAACAGGCAGTTATTATATAATAATGCATTTAGAAAGGTTTGGTGGGCGGGTAAAGTAGCATACTTCAGAATGAACTAAGATTTATAGCTAAGAAACCTAAGCAAGAGAGCAATGCAGTAAATAAACACTTGCCAGATTTTAAAGATATACCAGAAAAACTAAATCAATTATTCACAATTGCACAACTGGAAAATTGCCAGAAAAAGCACTTCAAGTATAGCTAGCTCAAGCTATTCAAGTCATAAAAGCACTTCTTCAATGTGCGTGTGCAATTTAAACATTAAAAAACACATGCAGCAAGGAGGAGCTCTGATTATACACTTTCTCTAGGTAAAGGTTCAGTTTAAACACAAATATTACCACAGAAATTCAGTAAAGTCACTAGCTACTTATAGAGCCTCTGAAAACAATTGAGCAGTCTATGCAGAACCAGAATTTAGCAGCAGGTCATTCAGTTACACAAAAAACAGTAAAAGATCCATACAATGAAGAAACTTACACTAAGTCACACCAGGTCAGCCAAGGGGGAAGAGAGAGGGAAATCCTAAGCACCTAGATTTGAAAATGATGCCTGTACTGAATTGTAGCAGTTTAACCTGTTTGAGGAAAGAGGGGGGTGGGGGAAAAGAGAAGGCAGTGGGAGTGGTTACAAGGAATACCCTGATTAACTCAAGACACCACACCAGAGATAAGTTGAATGTAAGGGCCTAAAATCTGCACTCAGCACTTTGTTATTTGCACTCAGTACTTTAATTTTAATGTTACTTGCACTCAGCACTGTAATTTCACTTATGTTTAGCAGGAAAGACAGACCAACATTATACAATTTTGGGAATTTTTACAAGGGTTACTTGTTCAAATGTCAGGCTATTGCAGTTTACAAGGTTTCCTAAGGTGTCCTAAAGCTATAAGGTAAGTATTACAGCTCTTAATGTAAGAGTCAATTTACTTCAGTTACAGGGGAAGGAGGCAACCACTCAAGTAGAAACAAAGAGCCCTATGGCTGACCAATATGGTGACCTGCTTAATTACAAAGCACTGTATGTGAAAGCTTAACAAATGCTGTTTGTGTGTAACCTACTCTGTTTAAATGCTGAGAGAAACTGATTGCAGTCCTGTAGACACCGTTTTGTAGGGAACTGTAGAGTTCAATCTGTTTAAATGCTGAGAGAAACTGATTGCAGTCCTGTAGACACAGTTTTGTAGGGAACTGTAGAGTTCAATCTGTTTAAATGCTGAGAGAAACTGATTACAGTCCTGTAGACACCGTTTTGCATGGAACTGTAGAGTTCAATCTGTTTAAATGTTAAGAGAAACTGATTGCAGTCCTGTAGACACCATTTTGTAGGGAACTGTAGAGTTCAAACTAAGTCACACCAGGTCAGCCAAGGGGGGAAGAGAGAGGGAAATCCTAAGCACCTAGATTTAGCAATAGACTACAAAGATAAGTCACTGCAAGAACTGCAACAGGGAATAGTGGATTGAATGGAGAAAGAAACGAGAAAAGTAATTCAAAGAGAGAAGCACAGAATGAGTTGGCAGAGAGGAGGTGGGGGTATCCACATTCCCACCTCGTGCCTTAAACTGTAACTTTATTTAGTGGATGGAAACAAGAAAATGAGGATAAGACGGGAAGATTGGATGAAGACATCAGAAAGATTAATGAGAAAGTGATGACAGAATGGGGAAATATGGAGTCAGAACAGAGAAAACAATAGGACACTGTGGTGGGAAGAGGATGGAGAAAGGGCTAGGGAGGAAGAAAGATACAGAATTACAGAGGAGCAGGTACTAATAAAGACTTGGGATGCAGTAAATATTTTAAATTCCCTAGAGCAGCTATAAGGATTACCTATGAAAGGACCGTGAAGATGTCCAATTCTGAAGGAGTAATGGGCTAAATAGGGGGAGGAGGAGGCCAGCACAAAGCAAAAAGTCAGAACTGAAGGGGAAAAAGTAAAAGAGAAGCCCTGTGGAAGAAATGGGAATGAGGAAAGAGGCAAAAATGCTAAGTGGTTCTAGGACAAAATGAAAAGAAAAGCATAAATAAGGGAAAGAAAGAAAGGGTGAAAAACTATTTACGATGACTGGAGGAGAATGCTGCAAATAAACAGATGCAAGGGATATATGGAATAGGAGACCAGGCCTTAAGAATACTGTACAGATGGCATGCAAAAAGGTTTGAGAAGGAGAGCATGAAAGAAAACAATGCATGCTGAAGGTGTGGAGGGATAGAAGTAGGAATGATCTGCATGTACTGGAATATTCCCATGGTAATGTGAAGTATGGAACAAAGCAATGAAGATGTGGTAATAATTGTATAAGAAAGGAGGGAGAATCTACGTGGGAATTCTGTATGCATGGAATATGAGATTAGAGGGAATTAAAAGTACAGACTAGTGGATGCAGAAGTAGAACATGTAGCAAAGAACTGGAATAAGGAAAAAAATTTTTAGAACTGCAGATGCATGAAAATTAATTGATTTTTGACTGGAAAAGGATTAAAAGCAGTAAATATGAAAAAGGTAGGCAAATAAAGATGGAAAAAGAATGGAAAGAGGTGTGGATTATTTTAACATACAAGTGAATGAAGTGCAAACAAGTGGAGGGTGTGGAGAAACTAGGACAAACACAGGAATGGAAAGCAGCTGCCTGCTGATGAATAAAAGTTGCTTCTCATTGTTCAGTGAAGATATAACTGCAGATTATGTTTTATTGACTTTTCAAGATCAAGGAGCGTAACATAAAATTGAAAAAAAAGGGGTAAGCCCTTGCACCTCCTTTATCTACTGTGGCTTTTTTTTATATTTTCTGTTGTCACTGTGGCTTGCTTTCATTTAATCTGGTTGTTTTGATTTTTGGGTTTGTATGTTCTTTTGTCACATCTTTTCAAGTTTCCCTTGAGGAAAAACATGCATTTATTTTCTACATGACATTGTAGTCTTAATATTATAACTGGCTTATACTTTATACTTTACTTATGTAAGGTGACATGCTGTTCTTGTACATGATTTTGTATTGAGTAGAAATGTGCCTCCCTACTTGAGAGAAAAGTCAAGTTGTTAGATTTTCCAGCAAAAAGGAAATTGTGTCTTCAGCTTTTCCTTTTCATATATTTTTGTTATGTGAATAAAAATGATTAAAAATTCCTTCCACTGTTTTGCCAGTACCCTTGGAATTAAGCCATTATCACTCCTTCTCTTCATAACTACCTTCTTCAAGCCATACCATAATATTTCACTTTACATTTCTTGTTGTAGTACCATATCATCTTCTCTTAACTCAACTTTTTGCATAGTCATAGGGCCACATTTCAAAAGACTTACTTAAAGCGTGACTTTTTCTGGTGTGTCTACCCCATTTTCAAAAGACTTGTTCTGTGTGTAAGTGACTTTCTGTGGTAAAAGGCCTAGCTGTTTTGCAGGCTTAAACCCAAGACAGATTCCAAAAGTCTTGCTCTCGGTTTAAGTCACTTCGTCAGGTGTAAGACCTATCTCTTTTGCAGGTGTACACCCAGGTCAAATTACAAAAGACACTTTCTAGTTGTAAGGCCCATCTCTTTTGTAGGTTTACACCTGGGCCAGATTCCAAGAGTTGCTGTCTGTGCAAGTGACTTCTTTGGTCAAGTCTGGCACCAGCTGTAAGCCTGCAAAATAGATGGGCTTTACACCAGAATAAGTCATTTATGCTGAGAGCTAGTCTTTTGGAATTGTGCATGTAATCAGGACACCATTGCACAACATTGCTGTTTATTTTACTGTGAATGACAAATGTAAAACGAAATAAATCTCCATGTAAGACACAGTATGTGGAGTGTATATAGATTTAAATATGGTAATGTTAACTGCAAATAGTTCCATGTCACTGCAGCATTTATTTGCACACTCACACCTGTAAAAATAATTGTGCTCAGCATTTCCTAGACTTCATTAATAGCAATGCACTAGATTAATTTATTGAACTACCCACAAAAAGCTATATTATACCATGACCCCCCCAAAACGTGCACGCTGATTGGCCAGCGTGCCCGTTGTAAATTGAGTTATACTAATGGAAAAAGGTCCGGTCGCCCGGACTTTTTTCCATTAGTATAACTCGTTTTTTTTAAAACACTGTCTCGCTATGTTAAATGGGTTTAACATAGCGAGACAGCTTTAAATAAGCAACGGAGATCTCCGTTGCTTATTTTAGCTGTCTCGCTATGTTAAACCCATTTAACATAGCGAGACAGTTTAAAAGCAACGGAGAAAGCAAGATCTCCGTTGCTTGTTTTAGTGTTTCGCTATGTTAAATGAGTTTAACATAGCGAGACAGTTTTAAAATAAGCAACGGAGATGTCCGTTGCTTATTTTAAAACTGTCTCGCTATGTTAAACTCATTTAACATAGCGAAACACTAAAAAAAAAGCAACAGAGATCTTGCTTTCTCCGTTGCTTTTGCCCACAGCTCTGATGTACTGCCGCGGATGCCAGACATCTGCGGAAGGGCAGTAAACAGGCATTATGCTATGCCATTATTTAAGAAAATGAATAGTTTCTTTTCTTAAATAATGTCATGGTATAATAGCAATAACCCACTTCTGGGTGTGGGTAATGCTAAATTTACCCATGGTTGGCTTTGTTTGGTCCCTCGGCCGCCTCGACCAAACCACGCCAACCGTGGGTAAATTTAGCATTACCCACACCCAGGCGTGGGTTATTGCTATAATATCCTTGAACTGGTCCTTACCAACCAACCCACTTTGCTTCATCGCTGGTCAAGTCTGACCACAAATCAGTCATCATCTCTGTCAGCGCTAAAGGTATCACCCATCACCAAATACTACCAACTTTACAGTCTCTCTGAAGCAAACCGACTTCAACTTGTAAAAAACCTATGCAAAATTGTCAACATTCAAGTTGACCTAACTGAAAGCGCTGCCACATTCACCTCTGACTTTTACCAGCACCTGTAGAGTT
Organism: Protopterus annectens; assembly: GCF_019279795.1. NCBI lineage: Eukaryota > Metazoa > Chordata > Ceratodontiformes > Protopteridae > Protopterus > Protopterus annectens. The sequence goes on from NC_056749.1 coordinate 246,482,622, forward strand.
GCATAGAAATATCAGTACCTCACCCTAAATATGAGAATAGATTCCAGGACTGAATCTCTTTGGCAGAATTCCCATATTAATAAACTGTACAACAAAAGAAGGAAAATAAGTTCCAAGAAATCCCTGCCGTCCTACCTCAAGACTGCACTAAAATATGCCAGCAAGGAAATTAAAAGCACTTTTAAAATATGTACAGAAGAGTATGAACTTCAGGTTTCTACAGATTCCGTGGGAAATGACAAATCTTTCATTTATGCCAGAAAACTAAGGAATAATGTCCAACAAGGCACTGAACTCATCCATAATAATACCACCCATTCTAACATGAAGGATGTAGCTAATATATTAGCAGACACATTTATAATTTTACCCTTCTTGCCCCCCCACTATCCCTGAGAATTTTGTTTCCCCTGAAATCACTTTTTTGAACAAGTGTTATAATCCCTGTGAAAGGTTACAAATAATACTTCCATGGGACTGGGCAACATACCAAGCTGCATTACCATCAGTGCCAAATATGCATTATCTGAGCCTCTGCATAACTGTTCAGCTTAAGCCTATCTACATCATTTTTTCCTGATGCCTGGAGAACAGCCCATCTACAGACCCATTTAAATATAGACCCATCAGCTTCACCAGCCTTATATGCAAAGCCGTGGAATGTATCATAGCAGAAGTCATATATGCAGACACAGGAAATGTAACTGATTTATATACCAATCATTTTGGTTTTATGAACTACAACTCCTGTCTTCTGAAACTAGCAAGCTTCTTTGAAACTATTATGAAGCTATGGACAGTAGTCATTTTATGCACACAGCGTATCTCATTCTGGGCAAGGCTTTTGACACTGTTCCCCATGCTGGTAGCCTTGAAAAAAATAGACAAGCATAGAAATATAAACCCATACATATTCTGCTGGATTGCAAATTGGCTATATGATAGATCCCAGGTTATGAAAGTTACTGATTCTGTCTCTGAATGTAAAATGATAACTGATTGGATACCTTGGGGATCAGTTCTGAAACCTCTTTTATTTGGTATTTATTTTGCAGTCATCTAAGCCAATATCCCAGAGATGTGGTTGACCATATTTGTAGATAATTTCAAACTGGGTACTGTTATCTACACATCCACTCATACAAAAAGGCTCCAGCAAGGACTAGAATATGCACACACATGGTGTATTAAAAGCAGTCTCAAACTAAATGAAAAAAAAGTTTAGCATAGTAGCTTTAGTAGAAGCATTGCTCCCAGCGCATATGTTATAAATGGTACTCTTCAAACAGATATGGTCATAAGAGAACTAGGTGCTTACGTGGGTAACTCTCATTTGATCATCATGTTTTCCCCAAAGTCAGGAAATCCTTCTATCTAGCCCAGCTAATTTCCAAGGGAATATCTTCAAGATCCAAAGAAGCCATTCTACCAATGTACTCATCCCTTAGCAAACCCACCATTGAATACATTGTCCTCTTTGGTATGTACAAATCTAAGAATACTGTGGTAGAGAGTAAATATTTTCCCCAAAGCAATTAAATGTATGCTGCAGTGCAAAAGAAATATTAATACAAGGTTTTGACTTGTGAAGCAAGGGTTAACTTGATACAAATTTTTGAAATAAATGCTTGTTTGTAAAATCAGAAACTGCAAGGCTAACAGCTTGCTTAAGCAAGCATGAAAGCAGTTATGAATAGATAAGTAATAATGGTTATGTGTCTGACACCTGCGAAAATAAAACATGCTTAGTTTAACTGTAAATATGTTTGTGGGCTAGACATGGCATCCTGTTAAAATAATAATATTTGGAACATACAAAGAAAGAAGTTGCAACAAGGACTTGTAAAGTTTTCAGATACAGCAAGGAAGAAAATAACCAAAGAAGGACATGGAACAGAAATCAATCATGCAAACCGCAAGGACATTGAAAAACATTTGTTGCTTTGAAAAGATATATAAACTGGACATTGTTTTCTCTTCTTGAGAGACATCTTAATCAAGAGTGCAATTGAGACAGTTCATGAGAAGCAAACGACTGTATGTTATAATAGAATTAAAATGATCTCAGTGTAACTGTTTGGACAGATTAAACTATAACGGAAACAGCAGTACGGTGCGAGTCTGGTGATTCTGACATTTTTCACAACAGTTTAACATACTGTTCAATTAGAAAGGCCCCCCCAAATTTCTAACCAAGAAAATTAAAGGCCTTACATACTTCAACTACCCTGTTAGACTAATATGAGTCTCTTATACTCAGTAGCCTACAGGTTGCTGAGAGATGACATGTGTCTTGCTTTTTGACCCATGAAAGACCTATTCTTATTTGACCTTCTATTTCTTTACAAAATCAGTAGCTCTACAAACACCCACACTTAGGACCTACAGGTAAACCAACAAATAAATAAGAGTTGCTAGAGGGATAGATTCCTAACTCAATGTATTTGTAGCCTATGGAATTACAATTACAGGTCAAACAAACTCCTGTTTTGGCTACCTTTAAGGCTAGTCTTGATGACCTGACAAAAATTTACATTAAGGTTTTCATGTATGGCCTTGCTTGACTTGGGGGGGGGGGGGAGTACAGGACCTTTTGACCCCTGACAATTTGACCTGACAAAATATTACCTTTCCAACTTTTGTTAAATCAGAACTTTAAAAAAAATACAACTTCTGTAGCAATGGTTTAAAAAACAAAAGTAAGGGCATTATGAAAGGAAAAAAAAAAATATATATATATATATATATATATATAATATTAGACATATGCAATAGTATAAATGTGTGTAAGTATTACAGTGACATTTAATTAAATATTAGATTGAAAAGAATAAAACATGCATCAGTATCCATTAAAAGAACAGCACAAACTCCCTACAAAAGCACACATCATGTTAAACGAGAAAAGGAATTTCAAAAAGAATATAAAATATTCAAATATCAAATAAAGATATATAAAGAGATGTGACAGGGATAATCTTTAGGCAAACATAGTTAATTAAATCTAAAAGAAGTATAAGGACAAGTAAAAAAAAAAAAAAAAAAAAAGAATTCCATGCAATAAAGACATACCAACAAAATAGAAAATTTATCTACTGGCACCTACTGGATAAAATAACATTAACATTATAAAAAATAAAATATATTTTAAAATCACAGACTATCATTTTAATTATTGTGTACTTCATTAATTAATACATAAAAAGTAATTATTTGGGGTCAAATTATCCAGGGTCAAACTGTCCAGTAAGTATTCCCATAGACAATAAATGTACACTTAAACATGAAACTGTATACAATTGCAACGGCGTCGAATTGTCTGGGGTCAAACTATCCTGCTTCCAACTTGGGAAGTGAGCACTATTATGTGCTTAAAAAAGGGGGACAAGAACTTTTAAATTTGCATGTATAAAGATGTATATAGCTAGGCATCTTATAGTCCCTGAGATCAATTGCTCAGTATGTTCCTGTGTAGTACACATTACATCTTGAAATTGATCTGAGTAGACACGTCATGGAGATTACAAGCCCATCTATATAAACTGTGTTGCTTATGGAGCATCCTAGCAAACTATTTA